>NC_092690.1:27376977-27421977 GCF_964275005.1 Diadema setosum
GGAGAGTTTGTCGAGGATCTCCCGGCAATTCTGTCGTAGTTTGATGAAGTGCGGGTCGGTGTAATCGTAACGCTTGCTTAGCGTCACAGCGTTCATAATGTTCGATGTGGTGCAGACGACAAGCTGATACGGATTGATGGGTTTCCCGCCAAGTTCATCGAGGTAGTCACATAGATACCCACACTCCTCACCTATCCTGTCGCCCATACCGTTCTTGCCAACGCCAAGCGTTCTCAGTGTCGACGTCATGAAACGACGGTGCTCTTTCCAGGGCCCACCGTTCTGCCAAGCTAGGCTCCCTGTAGCAAACGACAAAAAGAATAATATTCCTGTTAAATCTCATTTGGGTAGAGAAATAACACTTCTCTTTACAGTCATTTTCAATTTTCAAAATACGCAGTATCCGCAGCTGCATGCTGTAAGGATTAGAACCAGCACTGGCTGTCGGGCGGAAGCTCGGTGGTCCAGTTGATAGAACGCCTGTCCGGTGATTAGGAGGTCGTACTGGGCCTAGATTAGAATTCTGCATGAGTAGGGTATATGGACATGATTTTGTATCATGGCCTCTACCAGACATTGATGAATTTGGTTTATTTGTGCCGATGTTGGACAATTTCTCAATCAGTTGCAAAATCTACATAATTTAATGTTGCTGTCAGTAGCAGTAGTGGTAATGCGGATATATCAAATTGGCTTAATTCCTGATACACTAGCCTTATCCCTTCTACAGCCAAACGAAGAAAATACAATTCTCGCATCCCACGTTCTCGAGAACCTTGTACGAAGAAGTAAAATGTCTGCACAAACTTTTGCCAAACTGATTGATTTCTACCAATAAAGGAAATTCTAGCTGGAAAGATACCTGTCTTTGCAGTCTCACAATCATAACATAACAATCGATTGTCGACATTAATATCAAAGTTAAAATATACAGCCGATGTTGCACAGAAGTTAGGTGCGCAGTTAAAACAAAATCGTTAACGAAATGCGTGACGAAAGAACAGTAAATGATAATATTACAGATGATTACAGATCCTGTGTAAACGTTAAATATTGGTAGAAGGGGTGGTGTACTTCTTCTATCAGGAATACCATCACCAAGGGTATCACACGTGCGGATTAAAAGACCATTCACACGTGGCCGCGCCCACCATGTTTACCTAAATGTTGCAAGTCATAGGCAGCAAGCATCTCTCTATAGGCATACTGAACAACATACCCACAACACATAAACCTACACCGGAGAAAAAGGAAATACGTTATAACCACATCATTGTTTTCGTCAATGGCAATAATTGTGAGACATGATAATATAGAACACTCCTTACAGTCTATATTATGCACTCGGTTAAATAAAAAATGTACCAACATTTCCTAGTCAGCTTCTGTGCTTTTTCTTAATCTTTATCCAGTTACAACTGAAAAGTCTCGCGTTTGTCGGTGTTTTCAGGTCATGTTAGTCCTGCGAGGCAAACATATACACCACCTATGTATACGGTGAAATTATGCTCATGTGGAGCCGAGTGAAGGTAATGATCGTTCGTTATGACGAACGGGGAACATAGGAGACACGGATTGGGCTGGCTGGAAGCATGCACACCACAGGCATCGCTCAGACAGCGACATTTTGGCCATTGTCGTTGGCTGGGACATACAATCTATCTTCTATTACGTTGGCATCATTCACTATAGGGCCGTCTGCGCTCTCCGATCCACCCTCCCGCTATACAGCCGCTCTTGAGTCATACAGCCAATATCAATTTGATATTGGGGCAGGTCGAGCAGAATATCAATTCTCATTAAGGACGAGACTTTGGGGGAATAAAAAGGGAAACAAGAGATTGTGTGCATACGTGCGGTGGTACAGAAAACAGTGGGAAGGAGTCGTCGCTAGCTACGTACTGAAAAACAGACCAACGTAACGTCGAGTCACAAATAGACAAATAGAATACAGACGTATATACTTTATTTGTTAAGTCTAGATAGCAAAATAGGGTGTGTCAACTGATTTCTCAGCACACTGCCTCCTGTAGAAGATGAGCATACATCAAAAACATGGTTTATTTTAAGGGAGTATAAATGCCAAGAGCCTCTTTCGGCAGTGTTCGGGTTTATAATAATCAGTGCCACAGAAATGCACGTTAGAAATAAGATGATGAGAAGTGAAAATATCGGTGCGCAAGAGAGAGAAAAAAAAATCAATCAGAAATATACGCACACACGCACACACAACAGAAACATCTTAAGAATATACCTGTGTATATTTGACCATCAACTGTATGGCCTATTCGTAATCATGATAATAATAACAACAATGAAGGTAACAGTTAAATAGCCATTTTAAATGCAATAACACCTCATCAACTGAATACTATGTTACTATGATAATGATATGCCACTGCTGGAGTGAAGATGAAGGCCAAAGAAAGTAAGTGAGAGTGGTAAAGTGGAATTCAACACATCTTTGATTTGTTTTCAAGGATTTCTCTATAGATCGAAAGTTTGAACTCATCGATATCTATTATTTTGCATCGTCACAAGTGGTTACATGCACTGCATATCAATTTGAAAATTATAGATATACATCTTAGTTGCGATGGGCCGCCAGTGCCATCCTCTCGTGGTTAAACCTGGCCTAGTGCCACACCAAACCATTTCCACAACCTTCATCTATTTCTGTTTACTTTTGATGTTTTTTTTTAGACTGATCATAGCTTAAAGTCACTGTGGAGGAATTGTGCTTCCCAGTATATCTGCATAGCAACGTGTTTACCATAACCATGATAACGCAATGGAGAAAATACTCAATATTCAATGCAAGTGATAACTTTTGTACTTTCTAATACTGTATAGAGATTATGCGACAGAAAGCTAGTGTGCACTTTATTCCGTGACATTAAAAAATAACTCTTTCTAGTCTAGAAAACAAAATAAAATAATCCCATTCTTGTTCTTCCCAAGCTTTGTATCCGAATCGTTCGGTCAGTAGGCGCATTCGACTTTTGAGATTTTTTTTTTTTCGACAGCGGGACTGTTGCTTATAAAACGACATGCACATTCTTCGTTATGCTCCGCCCAAACAAACCCAAACAAGAAGAAGAAGAAGAAGAAGAAGAAGAAGAAGAAGAAGAAGAAGAAGAAGAAGAAGAAGAAGAAGAAACAGAAAATAGTGATTTCATGTTGATGAAATAGAGTCTTAGCATTTCTGTCTACATAGGTTACCTCGTTGCAACATGTGTCCTCGAAAATAATGATTATTTATTCAAACGTTAATAAATATTGATAAGAATGATACAGAGAGAATCCCCTTGGGAACGCAAAAAAAAAAAATCTAGGGTTCAGCTTGTGAAACGGTCGGCATTGAAAAAGACACGCAATGTAAAGTCGTATCATTAGGCTTGAGTCGCATTAATGTGTGATACCTCACATAGTTCGTGTAGTAGAGCTCTAGTCCAGTCCGAAAATCGGTGTAGTAATAATTACGTTTTGCCTTCAGTGTGACATGCATTTTACGGTAGTGAAGTTTCAGACATAACACTAGGATTTCGAATGCGATCTTCATGTTTTTCATGTGAGTTAAAGTCATTTTAGAATAAAACCAGCCATTTAACGTTCAAGGATTTTATGTGGACTGTTTTAAATTGACTTATAAACAATAACCATTGACTTCGATTGGCTATCTTTTTTTTTCGTGAAATTGTCATCAGCACTTAATATAAAAAAAGAGTAAAATCACGTTATAGCATATTTAGAAATGAAAGCAACGAATTCATTTCTGATAGACCTCTGCCCAAAAGCAAAACAATATTTTTTTGCTATCTGTATATCAAAATTGATCACTAAAAAAACAAACAAACAACACTCAATTCTTAAAATAAGCAAAACAAAACATTGCACCCTCTCTTTTTCATAGGAGATGGTAAACAATGGAATGGGGCAGGCACTCAAAACCAATCAGCACGCATTTTTCGTATGATTCCGGAGACATTGTGCATGAATAAGATGGAATTTCTGAAGATATAGTACCAACCAAACCAGCCATCCACCCTCTATAATAGGAAGAGCCTAAAAAACGGTAGAAATCACCGACCTTATCAAACAGCATTTCTCATGCTTTTCTTTCCTCTATAACCTGAGTGGACTTTAACTACACCTGACTGTGCTTGCGGGCCGAGACATCGCAGCATATATACCATCATCGCTACCCTGTGCCCGGGGCAGAATAGCCCGATATGAAAAATTCCCCGCACGGCGAAACACACAATTTAAGGTCCCGCATTATGCGCTGTTCTTTAATGCACGAATACTAGTACATCGCTTGGGCGTCGCTCGCAGCCGTATAGGCCTATAGCAAAACTTCACCGGGGGTCCCAAGTGTGTGTCTGTGTTGTGCGATGTGAATACGGCCGTGTATAGAGTAAACTGTATGATCAGGATTTGCGTTTTACGTGAGTGTCAGTATGCATCAAGGCTGCTGCATGCCATATGTAGGTCCTACGTATACATATTGTTATTAGAAGGCAAGAATCTTCAGTTTGAACGTTCACTTGGATGTACTGAGTATATGTCATACATATACAATATCTTCATATCTCTTTCTTTATCTCTCTCTCTTTCTCTCTTCCTCTCTCTCTCTCTCTTTATCTCTTCCTCTCTTTCTCTCTCTCCTCTTCCCCGAATCTCTTCCTTCTTTCTTCCTCTATTCTCTTTCCATCTCATCTCTCCACATCTGTATTTAAGAATATTTATATGGTACACATTGTGGTGACATATACCTTATCATAACTTTCCTTCGTTCAATAACCATAAATCATGTCATGGTCAAATTCACATAGATTGAAGTTCCATGCACATTGCATGTATACACAATGTAAACAGAGCATAAGGTCAAGACAAACATAATGTATGATATAAGATCGATCGGGTGTGCTAGAAGAAGCCAACCAATCTATAGCGAGGTATAAAGCATGTCAAACGCTCGTTTCATATCAAGGTAAGATATACCACAAAGAATTGAACAGCCCTTTGCTAGCAAGGTAATTCGTCAAATTAATTAGAGAGAGACTGAGTTAAAAAACAACAACAAAAGTTGAACAGACCACTGTATCGCATATTTCATCTGTCAACTTCAACAGAGGGCAAAGCAAATAAAGATATACTTGAAAGAGACATAAAAGAGACATATAATTATACTATACTGTACGTATGTTATTCACTATGATTGCAGTAGAGCTAAATTTGCGCAATGTCCTATCAGTCTTATCACTTAAAACCATTATCCTTTTAAAGAGGGAATAGCGTATAAAGATATACCTGGGATAAACCAATAAACATATAAAGAGGCATATACTATGTTACGTATAGGTTCTTATACTTTGGTTGTATAGCGGAGCTTATTTTGCATATCAACCGACAAGAAACCGATCATAATATACACAGGAGAAACAGATACGGTTTAACAAAACAGGTGTGCTGCAGAACGCTGAAAACTTTATGAAAATCTGAAATCTCTCCCTCCCTCTTTCTTTCCCGTTCTTTCCCTCTCGCCCATTCCTTCTCTTCCTCTCCTCTTATCCCTCCCACCCTCACTCATCTCTCGCTACCTTCTCCCGAGAACTCATTTTGTTAACATTTTCTAACCTTGATTTGGATAATTGTCGATCTCTGCTCGCCTGATGAAAATGATTGGACATCAGAAGTAAAGAAAGGTTTTCGCTTAGCGATGAAGGAGTCCTTGATTTACATATCACGTTGTTTAACATCATACTTATAATATACATGAGGACTAAAATGGCTGTGTTGCGTGTGTCATGATACAGCACTGCGTGTCAATGTGTCGTTGTTTCCTTTTTGTATTCTTTCCATTCGCTGAACGCTGATAAGAATTAGGGCAGGGCGCTTGATGCAATAAATGTGTTCTGCACAAGAAATGAGCACATCTACTTTACCTCCTGTTTACCAACCGAGGAAAAGCGTTGTATGAATCCATCGTTTGTTTGTTTGTTTTTACTGCAGAGAATTTACAAAGCTCTCATCGTAAGTTTCCAACACTCCTATTACCCTCGTGATCTTGACCTTAGATATTAATCAAGTGGCGACTAGTGAATACATTTGAAAAATAATTTCGCGATCTATATCTCGTGGTATCTGTATGAAATACATACTGAGTCAATAACATTGAAGGATGATACAAATTTCATGAATACAATCGAGACTGCAGTCAGACAACAAACGTATTGAGAAGAATCAGTTAAAAACATTTAAATCTCTAATTATGTCTTGTCTTTGTAGTTGACTTCGCGTTTAAAAGGCGAAGAAGATAAACTCCCTTGGAGGACTCAGGTGCATGATCACGTGACAATGCTAAACCACGTGACCATCCATGGCTCCTTCCCTGGTGACCTGGAGAAGACATGGTTTTATCGTTCCCTCTTGACTCTTGGAACTTTTCGGAATAACCATGAGGTTCTTGACTTTTTCAACATACACCAAGTATCAGGCTCTACACAGGCATGACAGGAAATTTGATATTTTGTATGTTCTACTGTATTTCCTCAAGAAGCTGTGGTGAGTATTGCTGTGTACCATTAACATTTTGAGGATATTGGTATCCTTACATGTGTTGCAAACTTGAGGCCGTGTATAAGTCATGATTCATCCAAAGATATATAAGGACGGACATATCTTGAATACGTTTTCTCAATTCACAATGTCCACCTTCTGGCAATGTCCTCTCGAATCTAGGCATTACGATACCATGGATACCAAGTGCGCCAGATTGGTGTTAGAAACAGTTCGGATGAATCTCACCACGCCCTCCTGCAAACCTGTGTCTTGTCGTCATGGAAACACACCCCTATTCATCCTTCCAAATTAATGACACATCTCTGTGCCGTTCAAACAAGAAAAAAAAAAAAAACCTGTTCATTTGTATCGTCATTGATTAATGTCAGTATATGCTTTTGTAAATAATGTATAGGTCAGCTATAGTTGTGGAAAGAATCTCGACATTGCGATTGTATTGATATAAAACTAATCATGTGTATACCACAACCTGACTACATAAACCCGAAGAGGTTAGAGAGAAATGGACAGATAAACAGATTTATAAAAGACACAAGAATAAAAAAGCAGCTATACTAAACACACAGAAATATCCAAATACATGGATAAATCTAATAGTATTTTGATTGAAGAATAAATGACTTTGTAAATAAATGAAAAGACAAATAAATAAATGACAGAGTAATCAAATGTATATAGATGATTCAATAAAACACAAAAACTAATAATAATAATAATGATAATAATAATAATAATAATAATAATAATAATAATAATAATAACAATAATAATGATAATAGTGGCCACTTACAATGCGCTGAAGTCCATCAAGAATGATGCTCATGGCGCTCTTACATAACAAGCACAAACAGCACACAATACAACCCATACAATATTCAAATACGATAACTTATCAGAGCAAATGAAATACAAACAAAAACAAAATGCTAGACTATACATAACATACATAACTAAGTAATTCTTAAAATCTTAATTCTTGAAAAAAAAAATCGCATGAATCAGTTTTAAACTTGAGCGACAGATAAAAGTATATGAAGAAAAATGAAGTCATGAATAGGAGGGGAGGGGAGGGTGAGAAGAATGAGAGATACTCGGTGGTCACGTGATGAGATGTGGTCACGTGATAGAGCATCTCTCGCTTCGTTGCGAATAAAAAGGATGGTAACTGACTTCATTGTGTAGTAACTTTCATCCTTGGCATGCTATGCAAGCAGCAAAAATGTTCAGTGACGTGAACTTGTACATTTCCCTCATTTACCTTTTCAACAACAAAAAAAAAAAATAAAAATCTGACCTATTCGCTTTCAATCAAAACGGAGGATGGGATGAATTCTTCATGTTGCAATTTAAGGTAATACAGTAATGATAATTTGCAATGCATGTGTGGCCCAACACATGAAAAGAGCGCGTGGCCGTATAGAGATCACTGTGTTTTTGTTGGCTGCCACCCATGACCTTTTCTACATTCTGCTTCGTTTACTGGCAAATGCCATATCGGATTAAGCGCAAATTTCGTGAACATTGGAGCCGGAATTTCATTTGTGTCTTAAACTACTAGTCTGCAAATCAACACGGGTTTCTACACTCCTACTCGAAATCAGAGCCAACTGAGGGGTACTGAGAATTTGTTAGAGACTTCAACTTTAAAAGGAAGAGAATATCACATCATCTTATCACTTCTTGGGAAGTGGCGTTATGGATTTAAGTCGGTCTTGAATAACTTGGGTTCTGTGACGTACTTCAACAACTGCGCCAGGAAGAGCAAGACTAATACACGAGCAGATATTAGTCGTCAGGTGAAGGACAAAGACAGACTTCTGCCCCTGTTTGGATCACCAGCAATGAGAGGGGGTGGATAGACAGACAGACAGACAGACAGACAGACAAACAGACTGAAAGACAGACAGGCAGACAGACAGACAGACAGACTGACATAAGAGAGAGTGAGATAAAAGTGATTCGAGTGTTTATATCATAAGTCTGGAGAACATTCGGTGAAACCGCGGTGGGTTTTCTTTTTTTTTCTTTCTTTCTTTCTTATTTTTCCCTCAGAGCATGGATAACGTAACCTATTACATAATCAGTGGAAAATTTTGTATGATTATATGCTTGCAATTTATCAATACCTCTAATTTTCATTGTACAGTCAACTATTGTTTGTTTGTTTGTTTGTTTACCTATTTTCCATTTCACATTTTAAAAAAAAATGTGCATTCAAGATCGTTTGTATATTTTCCTATATCATGTTATGTTCTGTGGAAAAAGAAAAAATAAAATGAACAAAATTGAATTGAACTAATGAACTGAAACACAATTTCCTTATCCAATAATTATGATTGTCATAAGTGATATAAGATATTCAATGTAACAGGTTAATTCATCGCTGATAAAAACTTAAATCCAATGGGAAAGAGGAAAAAAGGCTGCATTGCTATACCACGTATACAGCCACGTCAATAATATAGATTGATTCTTTCATACATGCATGGTCAGAAGTAATTCTGCTATACTCTTAATAAATCCCTTTTCGGCAAAACCGTTAACTTTAGATTAAACATATGAATGTTACGTTATTGCTAATGATTCTGTTTTTAAGACGCATAAACGCTCCCTAATCGTAGTCCTGTTTGACTAAAAAGAGTGTTCACAGAGTATTATCTGTGTATGAGTATTAGAGGACTATCCCTTCGATATTGGTCGTGTGGTCGCAGTAAAATCTATTATCTATTTTTTTTTTTTTTTTGGCTTTCTCGATTACCATGCACTCCTAAACTGCTTGCGAAGGCGGTTAGAACATCTGGAACTATTTTTATACTCTATTATGCCTATCTTAACTTTTATTTTACACTCAATGGAATTAACTGCAGTGCAGATTATCGTCTATATTACGTTGTGTTCTTATGAGAAAGTTTATAATCTGAAATCTGCTGGGCATCCTAAAATTGACTTCTTCCTTAAACTGGAAATGATCAACGACGTTTATCTTCATGAAGGGCACTCAGTCCTTTATTGTTTATATGTTTGGGGGGATATACTGATGCATACAGCTTATCAAACAATATTTACTCAAACAAACATGAAGAGAAGGGGTTGATGGAAGAGTAGTAGTAGAAGTAGTAGTAGTAGTAGTAGTAGTAGTAGTAGTAGTAGTAGTAGTAGTAGTAGTAGTAGTAGTAGTAGTAGTAGGCCGTATAATAGTACTACTGCTACTGTTGCTACTACTGCTACAGAATACTACGACTACATGGATAATGATAATGATTATAATGATAAAAATACCAATAATGACTCTTTTTGTTCAGAACATTTGTTTTGTTATTTTGTGACATTCAATTTCTCTGTACCAATACGTTTTGTTACCGATATTGCTTTTGTGTTTTGCTTTTGTTTTGTTTTGGGTTTTTTTTTTCAGCTTAATTTTGTAACTCCATTCGACAACCTCCTCAAAATCCTTGGAGCTATCTTTAGAAATTCGTAGAAGTCGTTAAGAATATGCAACTAGAGTTGGAAGAAAGTATTGTCTTGCTGGTAGTCATTGAAGGACGTCTGCATACTAGTATATTTCAGACATCAACATGGTGCTTTAAAATCATAAGACAGATCACTGCTGATCTTCTGGTTGCTGTCCATAACTAATTAAATGCTAAAGAATAACAGTTACCTTCTAGACTACAAAACAGAAACACATGACATTAAACCTATAGTGCAGACGCTACATCAGCAGATCTATGAAGTTGTCAGCAAATACCCGCCTTGAAATAATAGGAGATGACATTTTACTCGTTTATCAAGAATGGACTTTCAATCAAAACTCATCAGGGGATTTATGAGAAAAAAAGCCATCTCCCTCCAATGCAGCCTCGTTTGAAAATGGGCTCACAAAGTGCAGACGCCCTCACTCAGCACGGCGCTGTCATGGTCAAGGTCAGGCGCCCAACCCGAACAGGTGACGTGGAGATTGGCCCCTCTCTGCTTCTTGTATCCGATTTAATTCATGGGCGCGGCAGGGGGTTGTGTATGGCCTCAAGACTCGCTCCCAAGCCTGATTTCCCCCCTCACTCCAGGTAGCATTTGGCTATTGTCAGAGCCCAGAGAGAAAAAGATTCTAATCTGGGTTTACTGACTCTCATAACGAGTTGCCTTCGGGATATTGCCTTATTTCACCTGTCGCTACAAAAGACGCTGAACTTGACCTCGATCCGATGTGAATGCACAACCTTCTGAAAAGGGACACCTACCCTGACACGGCAAGATGTTAGAGATTCGAATCATCAGAGCTGATTGTTGAATTTGTGCTGACGTGCTGTGAGCTTAATAGGAAAATTGTATTATGCTTCGCCAATGACGTGAAGATAATGATCTCTTAAAAATTACAATGATCCTGATGACGGAGGATGTTGTTTGACTACCGCTCTCATACTCATGAGTTTTTATGTGTCACATCATTACTTTCAAAATCCTACTTCTGACGTACAAAATCACACGTAATCTTGCACCCACGTATCTTCAGAACCTAGTCTCTCTTCGCTCCTCCTCTTCTGCCAGACCCCTCCGTTAATCCTCCTCTCTCTAATTACTTCACGGCCCACGTACAAAACCCCGTTATGGTGACCGAGCCTTCTCTTCCATTGCCCCCATCCTTTGGAATAAACTCCCCCTTTATACTCAGAATGTCTCATCTGTTGAATCATTTACAATTTTTCTCAAAACTCATCGATTTAATCAGTTGTATTTTTTTTTCCTGGAGGCGCACACAGTCAGTTATTGATTTATTGTTGTATCACATGTACTTTTTTTTCTTCTTCTTTTGTTACTGTTATGTTGGTTTTGCTAATGCTCTTATGTTTTACTTTGATCTTTTACTTTGAATAGCATCAGTGCGCTTAGAAACACCAGTATGAAGCGCCATATAGATGCAATTATTATTATTATTATTATTATTATTATTATTATTATTATTATTATTATTATTATCATTATTAGAGAAAAATATAGACATCGACAGGATAGTTCACAACCTTTGAGTAGGAGAATAGAAATATAAATGATATGATAATAATATATTATTTTATCATTGCTTAACCCTTTCAGTCACCATGAGTTAACTATGCACAAATTTTGCACACAAACCTATGAACAGGTAATTAATGTGGTATGCAGACAGCTAAAGATCTGCTCTTACTTTATGGGGCAAAGTTGAACACAACCACTTCGGCACAATTGACAAAATTACAAGATACAAAATGTTAGTGCTTTAATTCAAATGCGATCATTCTAATAACAAGAGAGTCTGGTATCACATGGATTTATAGTCAGGTTCGTATTTGCAGGATAATCGATACATCATAGAATGGAACACATCTGAGTAAGAATCTTAACAAGTGCTGACTTGAGTTGATCAAACACCTATCGAAGAAAAATGTTCACGTGTAAGTGAACAAGAATACTTTGTAGTTAAACGTGAAAATATTTGTATATACCAGTCTGTATACATTTTCCATCTAAAAAGAAAGATGCGTGTGGGTGTTTCTGCGTGTATGTATGATGCTCTCTCTTTCCTTTTAATTTGTAGGAATAGAACCAAGCCTCCCTGAGCTGAATTACATTTCCCGAAGAAAAATAATATTACCATAAACAGATGAGTGGGAGGGGGCTTTTCGACGTCAAGGCCAAATTCGTTAGACTGCATTTTATGGAGAATCCCAAGAAGCGGCATCCAGCGACGAGATGCGGGCAACCCTGCGCCCGTGTGTCTGGGGCGAGATGGCTCCTGTGTAGCCGTCTTGAAGTCAGCGCATTTTGAGTGTTTAGGCGAGTGGTACAGGCAGGCGGTGAACTAGCTAGGCGGTAAATGAACCGTGGCAGACAAAGATTTATAAGGGGAACTCGCACAGCAAGAATATATGGCAAGTGTCTGGTGCTTCATTGCACACAAAGATGTGTAAGATTATCGCACTAAAGTTTGCGGCGGCTTCTTTCTTTCTTTCTTTCTTTTCATTCATTCATTCTTTGTTTGTTTGATTTTTATTTCTTTGCTCAGTCAAGAGCAAGAGCGAGAAAAAAAAAAAAAGAGAATGGTAGACGAAAGGATAGAGAGAGGTAGACCTGAAATCTATAGTTTATCAACAATGTAAAATATATTCTCCACAGCAATACATTTCAAGGGATGGTACAGTATTGGTGGAGATGAGAATTGGGCTTTTAACTTTTTTGTTGGATACCAAGAAAACAAATGGTAGAGAGCATACCATTCTAAGAAGAATTCAAAGTTTATTTGATGAAAATTGGGTTTGGAATGACTGAAACATCCAAAAACAAAGTAAAACAAAGCGATCGTAAAAAAAGTGTGGGTCCCACACTTTATTAGAATTGCTCTGTTTTGGATATCTCAGCCATTTCAAGACCAATTTTCATCAAATAAACGTTGAATTCCTCATGGAAATACATGCTCTTTCATATTTTATAAGGGGTTTCTTATTATCTCACCCCAAAAAATGTTAGAAACCTGAAATTATGTCTAAACCAAAACTAAACGATCCCTTTAAGCATCAAAAAGTCAAGCTTACGCCACATTCCAAATCAAGAAAGATGAGGCAAATAGAAAAGACAAAAAAAAATGACTTATTTAGTAAGAAATATACCACCTGTTCGGAAATGACAATAACATGTGCGCCTTTAGGTAATTATTTTAATCTGCTGGCATCATTACTATCAACACATGTATCTTCAGTATTAGTACACATTCCGTGGTGTTTGCTATAAATTGTGTCTAATTGGGTTGCTAGGCTTCCAGAAAGCCAACAATCTAATGTTGTACAGCTATTGTTATGCAGAGTTAGTTTCGCTACAAGATCCGGAATGGAAGACTCCGTTACTCATCGAAACATCACGGGAGGGAATAGAAACTTTTTTGTTTTTTTGTTATCGCCCCAGGCTTCAATCTTAAACATCTCAGTTGGGTTCCCATGAAAAAAAAGAAAGAAATAATAATCTTATGTGTTCATTTTCAGGAGAAGTTTTCGTAGAAATTCGATAGGTGCTCAATGAGTTGAAGCTATAGAGCCATAAGCCAACAATTAGTTTATCATGCCCAAGTGTTTTGAAGAGTATTTATACGCTTGCCCGGGAAAGATGAAAAAAAAAAGCAAAGATAATTCTATGGAAGCAATTGCATAGCAGAGCCTTGTGAAAAGGGGGTGGGCTTAATGAAGAATATGAGAGGGAAACTCGTTAAGTTGATGGAGTGAACTAGGATTAATGTCAACCAGGCCTGATATTTTTCTTGTTCTAATAACCTAATGAAAGCTATCCCCATGTATTTCCCTTCCTGTCGGAGCAATTTGGCATTGTTCAGAGAACTAGTAACTACTCCCCATCAAGGGGCATCGCAATCAAAATGGAGGAATAAAATAGTCTGAGTGACTGATCGGCCTGTTAGTCTAATGGTCCTATATACTCTCGCCAGACGGTTCATCACAGACGTCATCCGTTATTTGGCTAATAGGACGAAAGAGGCAACTCCTTTGTTCCACACTCCCACCTCAATTAGAGCCATCAACTGCGCTGAAACCGGGATGGAGGCTAGAAAACACGCTGATAAATGCACTGCCTTCTGCAAATTAGGCAAACACATGCTGCCTGATCCTGATGTTTTATTCATTTTAAAACTTTCCTTTTTACGCTGACATGAGTGAAGTGTAACGGCACTCGAGTCATGGTATGTTACCTTTTTTCTTTACGTTTTGACAGACAAAAAAGAAACAGTTAAATTATTCAATTTTTCTTTTGGTGTATCTAAAATGATAGATAGGATATCTCAGAAAAACGGAGAGATCTGCACCTGAAAATTATCCTTCTGTTTATACTTCACTATACCTTTACAGCAGATAGTCGAAGTGACATCAAAAGAGGAAAGAGTCCAAACTGTGTAACGTCGCGGCAACCATCACCTAACTTTTCAACAATCAGACTTCCTTTAATCAACGTTTTATACCTCCAAATCATGGGTACCTTCAGCAACTATGTATTATTAAATCTGGCACACATTCAACGAGAAAGTGATAAACCGTCTTCGTTGCGTTCTGAGCAGATTTTCGGCGGTCAAAACAAACAAATAAAGAAACAAACATATAAGCAAAACAAAATACACAAACAAACAAACAAACAAACAAACAAACAAAAATGCTACGGAGCGGCAAATAGTCTCAAAATGGAATCCAGAACCGAGAAAATCATAATGTTGATGAAGATAATTATACAGCTGTAAGTGTGGATTAAAGTCTGATCAGTTTATAAAACACTACAGAAACGGCAAATAATCTCCAAAAAGAAACAAGAACTGAGCACATCATAATGTTGGTGAAGATTATTATGTGCTGATTAGAGTCTGATCAGTTAAAAAAGAATAGATACTTCATTTTTGTGTAATTAAGTTGTTAAAAAAGAGAAAGTTTTCTCCGCCAATTAAGTGCTCCCGAGGTGCGTCTGATAGGGCAGCTGACGAATGCCACGTCTTAATTAGACGTGAATGTATAGCACCGCCAAGACAGGAGAGAGCACAAACACTGTAGCCTCGGGATCTATAGAGGACATTGGATTGGAGAGAAGACAGGCGAAGGGAAGGTCTTCTTTCCCTGTTTCGTCATCGAATTATTTTCAATCGAGAGAGTTCGAGGACAGAGGCATCGGTAATCATTCAAGAATGACCTCAAGACTGCACGATAGTCTCTTTCAAGACACCACAATCGGGTTTTGTTTTTCTGTGACATTTATTGCAGGGAGACAGGAAACAAAAATGCATATCAGTAGGTCTGTTCTCGATAAGGAAAGCTATCAACTGCTACTTCAGGAGTCTGCATAATTATAAAGCTTTTGTTGTCTGTGATTTTGTAATTTGGTGACGGTCAACTCGTTGAAACAATATGGGACCGCCTTGAACGCAGGCAAAGAGAGGCCAAGCTTCGGTAGATATGGACGGAGACACATTACGCCTGATTTCGGGCGACTTCTACTAGAGCGAACTCAATCTGCGAAGCTAAAACACAGCAGAAATGCCAAAGGACAAGTCGGTACGACCACCCAGCCGGCCTTTTCTTATGAGAACGACTTCAAAAGAGAGCATTCTAAAAGCTGAAGTAAAGGGTAGATGGAAATAATATGCAGATTGATTGGAAACCAGGGCGGATTTACTTTTTTTTTCCTCTTAGTGAATCCAGTCTGAAGCAAGTTCGATGTAAAAAAAAAAAAAAAAAGGCCCACCTTCGGATGTAGAAACATTTGCCCATATCATAGACAAGTATCCAGAAAGTTTATGGATGCCGCTTAAAGGTAAGCGAATTAAGCCAGGTAATGTGCACTGGATGCGGTCATGTATCATTTCCATGTATATTTTTAGGCTTAGGGGTGAATAGGTAACATTCTTCTTTTGATTGGACCACTGAGGCTCATTAAAGAGTCTAGTCATTTGCTGGTTGATACGCAATGTCTACATGAGGCAATGTATTATTTCCCTGACAGTGGACGCAAACTCTTCCCTGCAGGAAAAATAGAGAGGATCAATATTTTGCAGGTGGAGCGCAAATGTTCAAGTCGACTTAGACATGTTAGATAAAGCATTCGTGCAGTGCAGAGATCTAAAACATCAGGCCCCAAACATTTAAATAAACAAAACACAAGAGAATCATCAATGAGCAGAACATGTCAGATATCAAGCACATACAACCAGTGACCAGATCGTACTGGACGTGTTGGCATGGCAACATGAATACTAATATAGGTCACAATTAGTGAAGTAGTCTAGACCATGTCATGCTGTCACCTTCCGTTATCTTGTAAATGTTTAATCTCACAAATTCACTCTATACTGAATTTATGGTCAATAATATATCAAATCCAATCCCTCCCACTTCAAATTTACCATGCAATTCTGGTACAACTTTGCACTGAAATATTTTGACGTGAAGGGTACAATGATTTTAATGAGAAGGTATAATTTATTTTCTTCCATTCAATTTTAAATGGAAAGTCAGACAAGGTTTGTTTTCAAGTCATAGGGATACTGCTATACAAAGGTGAAGAGAAGTGTTATAACTTCATCTAATTTGTACATGTCACCATAGCAAATATAAATATTTCTCGACAAAACATGGAATTTCCGTTACTTAGCAAACCTCCTTATCGTCACGAAAATTTTCCACCCAGTTTATATTCTTTTACCTAAAATTCCTGTCAATTTGAACATCCTGTGAAATTTAATGCGTGCAAATTCTCTATCCTGTTATTTCCTTAATCGCGTTGTTTGTTTTATGTTTGTTTGTTTAACCTGCATGGTCACTGGAATCCAGATTGTATCAGAGGCATATTATCATGATCAACAACATTTGAAAGTGCTCAATCAAAATAAGCGCATGCATTTTTATGATTTCAGGTTTGTATTATTCATAAAACCATCACTTCAGTTCTAACGAAAATGACCGTTGTGTAGCAGATTGTAATGTTATTAAGAAAAGAAAAATACCACCAATTACAAGTTAGACGATAAAAGACTGGAAACAAGCCTATGCATACAGTATTCTATCGATCTTGAAAGATATACTGCTGAACAGTCTGTCTTCATGTTGTGAATCCTCTCGTAGAGACTTAGTATAAGCCTCGTAAAATCCGGCAGTGATGATCGATTCCCTTTCCATCGGAGTGTCATATTCATTATCGGAACTAGTCTCTTGTCAGGTGTTTGGCTGATTTTATTGGCTCGCAAAATAGCAGCGTAGCCCGTGAAATGATTGATAACAAAGTACGGAAAGTAATGCTTCTCCAGCAGGCTATATATTGTTTACAGTGAAAAGAGTGCAGTAGG
The DNA here is from genome assembly GCF_964275005.1 of Diadema setosum. NCBI lineage: Eukaryota > Metazoa > Echinodermata > Echinoidea > Diadematoida > Diadematidae > Diadema > Diadema setosum. Next base: position 27,394,418 of record NC_092690.1, read on the forward strand.
TTGTGTGAGAGCCAAGTGTTCGAAACAGGATGTGAGATTCAAACTTCTCTTTAGTTCCGCGTCTCCTTGAAGCGCAGGTAATATATCTTACTTTCACTTTCACCGTCATAGGTGTCATATTATCATTAATTGATGTTTCAAGGTTGTCTGCTATATTTCTTTTAAGTATACGGGAGATGAAAGAAAAGAACATGATTCGATGGTAGCTTCAAGTTGGAGTCCATTGATGATTCCTAAACATCGGATACAAGTCTATATCGTATGACATTATATTTAAAACTAATGAAAACTAATGGGACCTATTTTTGGTTTCCATTCATTTGAAAAAAGCCTGTCAAATGTATCTTATTTTATCCGGTGTTAAACAGTGCATCTTCTGCACACACGTGGTGTATCCAAATGCATACCGCGTACCGGATTAAACATTGCGGGTTCACACAAATTGGATTTCTGTACGGAAGTACTATGTATGCTGTACAAACACTGTAATCCTCATTATATATTCTTGTTTTTATTATTTATAAAGTCATGATAATTGGCAGACATGGCAGAGATTACACACAATCTTTGCGAAAATAAGACAACCGCTTTCGTCACATTGAAAGTTCTCTATTCTGTAAGGCCATTGTGAAAATAATGCGCAATGAATAGTTCTTGGTGAGATTTAAAAAAAAACAACAACAACAAATGAACAAGGGGCTATTTCAAGATTGAAGTACGTCCTTTCCGTTGCATTAGAAAATATTACCAAAAAAATATGAAATCTTTCTGTAATAACGAGCGATGACTATACGTGTTTCCGAAAGCTCGAATAATACTCTGAAAATTGTCGGTTGTAAGCAGGTTGACTGCAGGTCCTAGTCTTTAAAGTGTCTCCTACTTATGGTGAGGATTCTATTCAATTACGCAGAATCGCATTATACATTTCATTAACGTAATTAATAACGGAAGGTCGTTTGCATCCATGGTACCCTTTGCCTCGTCGAAGAAAATATACAAAGGCTTTGTTATTAACGTCACATTATGCAGTAAGCAGCACAAAATTCTCTCACACTCATACACTGTCCCTCTCTCCCTCGATCTATCTATATATCTCTCTCTCTACCCCCATAAATGTCCAAGGTCACCCGTCTGGGCGAAATGGCGATGAGGAATTATTATCAGCCGACCTTGACATTATACCAACGAAACACTGCTAGACGCCTTCTTTTCATGCTATTCTACTATACGCCTCATCTTGCACATTATACTCGTAATATATGTTTGTTACTAGTAAGTGGTAAGTTAAAAAAAAAAAAGAGTACCGTCTACAGCTGCTGTCCCTAGATTAGTCTGATATGCTGTCTGGCACGAATTTGCAGTTAAGGAGAGCATTGATGAACACATAATTACTGCTTTTGTGTCTACTCCCCCACTCCCCTCTCTATCTCTCTCTCTCTCTCTCTCTCCCTCGCTTTCTCCAACAAAGGAGAAGAAAGATGTTAACAGGCTCATCCGCCAGTCGCCTGCATGCAGTACTATCTATTATTTCGCAACAGTCGTCAAAGTATAGATGCAAACATCATTCGTGGGTATAATAATTATACACAAGTAATTCACTTGTCCATCCTCGTACGTTAACAACATTCTGCATAATACTTTGCAATTTCTGCCGTAATGTCACACTCATCTTAGATCGTTTCTATATTAGTGTTATGATGATCCTCTAAGACCAATCCTTCACGCTTTTATTGTTATTGAGTTATGCATTTTTATGACATTACAACCAAAACAATTCTACACGTACTCTGCTAGCAGAAGGCTTGCTCCAAAAGAAGGGCCAGGGTAGTCTGCCTATATACATGATGCGCTTTGTCGTCGATGCGACTAACTGTCGATTGGTTTGTCGGCAGCTTCTGTTAGGACGTCAGTATTATAGTATATGGGATGATATATGAGAACACTCTGCAATATTAACTTATGAACTGATGCCTATATTATTCCACGTACAGGTTATCTGCTCATATTTTGTCATGATCACGATGGTACTTACTTATGTGTAAGTGTGGATAGATGTAGGGCTATAGTGTGTGTGTTTGTGTGTGTTTATGCATGTGTATCCAGGGAGGAGGCGCATAAGTGAGTAATAAACGTTTGCACTGGCAAACATTCGCTTTGAACTCGATGAAAAAAAAACAAACAACAACAACACATCTTTCAAGCAGTCATGTCCAGATAGAATGTTATAATGAAAGGACATTTCAGTTCTCCAAGCCATATTGTGTGTATACTGACATCCTGGCTTCGAGAGACCACATTCAGGATGATATTATGACGTCATTTCGTCTCCCACGACTACAGTGGCTACAGGTTCGGCAGGGAAAAAGGAGAAATTATTGATATGTGTAGAGTCAACATTAGAAAGCTGCCCTCGCCGGGCATCATTCAGCTGTGGAAATGTGTGTGTATCACGCACAGCCAGTTCTGCTGACTTGCTCTCCCGGCCTTTTGATCTCTCTAACCAGCGTGCTTTGTCTGCCGCGAGCGCATCCAGCCTAAATGTTTGGACAAATTTACGCGAAATGATTTGGAATAGAAATATAATTAGACTGGATATATTTACTCTCCTAGGGCCTGCGCGCACCTGCTCGCGTTAAAGTCCCCTGAGGCCAAAATTCGGCAACCCGTTACGCCAGAGTCGCCTGCTTTTATAGTAGATCAGTGGGGTGGGTGTTTGGCTTAATAGATTGGGAATGAAATCACTTTATTTAATGAACGTTGTGTGTCTGAGTTGTTGAATAAAAGAGACGCAGTGGACAGCTTGCTGTAGGACTTAGCAACCAAGAGAACACGGGGTCGACAGACCCTAAGTATGTATGCCTTTTGTAGGGCGTGTACAGAAGACACAACAAACCGAGCAAAGATAAACACACTGGCTGCCTTCTGCAAGACGGAGAAAGGGGCGGACAACGAAACTTGCCATATGAAATGCTTTCTAACGTTGATTTAAATTCAATATTTACGAAAATCTGTACTCATCTGGTGAAAACCTTCCATTCTTTGTGATGCGCCATCGTACCATTATAGTTGTAAGGACATGCACTTGCAATAACACGTTAAACGAGTCATACCCTTGCATTTGGTTTTGAATATAGGGCAAACAAGGGGGAAGACTGTCTTGTAGACCTTTAACTTGTTTATGTGGAAGTAAAGAAGTGGATATGCACCCTAAATGTCTACTTGTAATCCCTTTTGTGGCATCAACTTTTCTTGCCGAGAATTGTACACATTGCTGTTCTGCTTCTTCTTTATTTATTTTTTTTTCTCTATAGAAAACCTGCGCATTTGAACCAAATTAAAACCTGTGCCTCTTCCAAAGTTGATGGTGGATTATTTCACAGAAAAAAAAGTAACAAAATTCCCCTAAACTGTAGGACAAAACTCCCCCAGTTTACCTACAAGGACAGGAGAAAGGTGGGTGTTTTCCAGATTATAAGGAGTTTGACGCAAGACTGTAAACTATACTGATTTGCTTTTTGATGAAATTGAATGCGAGTCACTAGTTAAGAAGTGTTTGAAACAGAACCACGTTCAAGAAGTCCAGAACTCAAATCGATGCATCTGCAGTATAGGAGTATAGTCGACTATCCCATAGGCGACTCCTTGTTTTCTTTCTACAACACATTCCGAATATAAATGCAGTTGCATTAATATTACCTGACAATCTGCAGGTTGGCTGATGGGAGGATTCCAGACATCATAACATTTATTGTGAATATTATGTCTGTTATTGAACGTGACGTCTCAAGTTGCCGGCAATGAAAGAGAGAGCTCAATAGTAACATACAAAGATCCTCCTGTATCAAACTTCTGCAAGAATAAAATTAATGTGACAAGTATATTAATCTCCATAGTTTGTCGCCCTCTCTCATTTTTTTTTCATAGAGTTCATACAAACTTTTCTCTTCTTCATCATCAAAATCGAATCAAGTAAGGGAGAGTATGAAAACTAAAAGCAAAATAAATTTTATAAATATAAACAAACGTTAATTCCAATTCATTGCCTCATGGCTTACCCAAAAGACAGGGGCTCTGACAAAATAATAGTATGGAACGGCCTATCTACAGACCGTGCCTTATTAGTTTCAGGTTCAATAACATTTATTTTCAGCAAATATGAAATTAAAATATATATATAATGTGTGTATATAATATAATTATATTTGGTACAAGCGACATGCGGCCGACTTGAAAATGCTGGGGCATATTTCAGTTCGTTTTGTTTTTGATTTTTGTTTTTGTTTTTTAGTTACTAGTTACACATATCAGCTACTAAGGACACCAGTTTAAGGGACAGTGCGGTGCAAATGCATGCTGACTTGTAATGGTTTACAATACCCCGGTCATCACTTACGTGGCCAAAAGAATGTCTAAATATATTATGTGCCGTGTATTTTGAAATAATTTTCCTGTTTTTCTTCAGACTACTTGGATACGCAAACACACACACACACACACACACACACACACACACACACACACACACACAAACACGTCCAAACAAAGATTCGGCCGGTGGTACATTATGTGACAATCATTAGATACTACATTACTAAATATGATAAATAAAAGACATTGGAATGCACCGCCCCTAGACCGAGCATACCTTAATGTCTTTTAATAATCATGTTAGTATACTATCAATGATGGACAGACGATATCAATGACAGAATCACGGCTTGGAGGGGTCTTTGTCGGCGTATCCAAGAATCTAAAGAAAATAGTTGAAAAGTTATTATAAAATATATAGCACGTATTTAGATATTAATTTAGCCACGTAAGTGGTATTTAGGGTATCATGAATCTGCGCAAGTCAACATGCGCTTGCATTGCATAGTTTCTTTAATGTGCAGACGTAACCAACCAATCAGCATTGAGTTAAAGACCACGTGATATAATCTCCCATCAACCATTCCACTCGCCATGCACTCATTCTGTACGCATAATCTCCGCATATATTTATGACATAGTAGGTTTAAGTGGGTTGGTTGCCACAAACGCTTTTTTTTTTAGATGAAATGAAATATCGAATCAGACACGCGGAATATTTGGTTCTTTTTCTGCCACAAAGACCGAGAATGCACCGTGGTCGATCCTTCATCACATCAGCTTACAATACAACCATGGCCAAGAACATGGAAGCATCCAGTGGATTGGAAATCATTTGCGGTCAAGACAGACGTCTCGTGAATAAAAAAAAAAAAAAAAAAGGGGGGGGGGCAATCCGTGATAGGAGAAAAAAAACCCGAATGCAATTATCTTTTTTTCTTAATTCATTCGAACCATTTGAGAATGAGATAACTCGATGTCGCAGAAATCTTCTCACAGATGTTCTGATGTTATATTGATGGAGACCAACAATTACTGTCTAAATTCACAAATTTTCATACCGCATTTGTGGGGGGGGGGGGCTTCTTTTTTTGCATGATTACTAACGTTTGAGGTTTATTTTGATTTTCCAGAGGCGAAAAGAAACATCCATGTCAAACACGAGGCGATCAAAGAGACTTTCAATTTGTGTTCAATTGATACCAAAATCTTGCGGAAGCTTGCTTTTCATATCAATGTTGGACTTGTTTTTATTTTTCGCAAAGCCACGTTGAGTAGATTTTGGCAGATGTAGACATTCTATCAAAAATGAAAAAAAAAAAAGTGGTATTGTTGGGTTCAATTATGTGGTGTTTTTTTTTCTTTCTCCTTGTTGTATGAGACGTACTTTGTATGATAATGACTTCAAGACAAAATTAACCTATAGTGTAGACAGCATTTTATTACTATAGGAATAACAATAACAAGCATACAGGGCCCTGAATATAAACTGTGACAATTCTGTTGATATTCCACGTTTTCGATATATATACGCGACTTCTCCCCCTCTCCCTCTCTCTTCCACCCCCCCCCCCCCCCCCCCACCACCACCATTTGCCCACTCTCTTCCCTCTTCTCTTACCCCGTACTGCTCCATCTATGTTCCGGACTATAGTCGTATGATGCCATCCCCATTCCGCCTCTCTTTAATCCAATCCCTAAATGACCCCCTTACCCTGTTTCTTTAATTTTCGAGGCTTGACATCGGTCGTCCCGAGTTCATAAATTCGCGCATAATAGGGTTACTTTTGCGAACATCGATAGCTGGTTTTCAGCCAGGTAATGTATCTACAGACGGTGCTTTCTTGAAAGAAAGAAAAAAATGGAGGGCTATCAACCTGTATACCTGCCGTCAGCTCGTATTATGCACCATTGTGCATAGAGATGGCTTGGTTGGAGAGAAAATGATAGAACTAAGGGGAGGAGAAGGGGGAGGGTGGGTGGGGCGAGGGGAAAAGGATAGTGAGACACCTGTACTGACATTTCCTCAGGCCGTAAAAAAAAAGGTACAGCTGCTTTTTAATGGTCATTTAGAATGATAGGCAACACAGATCTAATGTAACACTGCCTGTTTTGTAAAACACACATTTACCAAAAGAAGGAAGGGCTGCAGGAAAAGCGAGGGAGCGGAAAGCTCGTACTCGGAAAAGCAGAGCCGACGAAAGCTGGTGCTTGGCTCGTCCAAAGTACCAGGATCCATGTGTCACACTCTATGTGACGCTTTGACTGCATCTGTACATGATTGTCGCCTCCAGCGACGGCAGAAGTTGTTGTAAGCGAGGTGCATTTTTTTTTTTTCGGTGGCGCACACGACCTGCTTCGGATCAGTGCTTTACGGATTAACCCAAAGTAGGAGGGAGGGTCTACAAGAAGATAAATTTGTTATCGTTATGAAAATGATGCCGTACATGTAGTCCCAAAGAAATTGCGTCCTTTAGCTGCCAATCTCTTCATCACAACAATATCCATTAAATGGATATTATTTTGATGACGCATAAAGTATTCTAGATGTTTTGCAGCTTTTCGCTCTTAGTGTTTTGTCGTCATAGAAACACAGTTCTCTGTCCTTTGACGTCAACTTTGAGTTGTATCTAGAAACAAGGCAGAATATTCCTGACCAAATGCACCAGTCACAAGATTGCAAAACGTTTTAACCGTGCTTTATTCAAGCGGAATATCAATGCTTGTTTGATATGGTAAATGGCTGGTAGTGGACAGAGCAAATCTGTGGTGTATATTTCTGTCTATATCTGTAGAATTATCAATGGCTATTAGTGAAAGGAAAGAAAAAATCATGAATTACATGCAGCATAAACATTTAGTGTTTTCACCGTCTGGTGGAAATGTCCGTTGTAACTCTACTTTGATTTAAAAACAAAAACACGAACGACTGAAAAAAAAAACCAGGCTACTAAACACATACGTTCATGAATAATAGTATGCTTTGTTTTCTACCCTAATGTACATTGTTTCTTGGTGTTGATCAGTTTACTATCTTGACTATAATGATCTTACCTCGGGTCTTACCAGGCTCATTTTAATTGCAGATACTAGCTCTCCTTAATCTCCTCAATTGTGTCAGATGTCCTCTAAATAATCATCTTAACTAGTCATGACTGAAATAAATGATATATAATTGATGTCAGATAAAGACCTGTATAATATGTTCAGCTTGACACTGTTGTGAGTGTCAATAGTTAGCATGGATACCAACTTCTAACAGAGTCAGTCACTATAACACAATGTAACAATGGTTCCAAACAAAGACCAGTAAAGCTAACATCACAATACAATCACAAATCAATTTATCCCTTTCTCCATAAACTGAAGTAGGCCTATACATCTCAAGCCAAGCGGTGTACATATTTACCACTTTCGAAATTTATATTGATAAAAAATGTTATTTCGTATCAGAAACGTGTGGATTTGGTTGCGTCATCGTTTCAAACTACAAATATTATGCTTCATCCATTTCTAAGACGCCCAACTAGACCCGGTTGTGGCTTTCTTACGCAACATCTCCTCCCCAGCCTGTCTGAGTTTCCACAGACTTACAGTAAGGAAAGTATAAATTTCCAAAAATTTCATATGTTTTCATAAAATGGTTACATTATTGTCAACCACTCATAAAATTGAAGTGATAACATCACAGCTTCACACGTGTCATATTGTGCTGCCCACAAATCTACATCAATAATTATCACTTAACATGATAGTGGAGAGAGAAAATGGTGTGCCCTTCGCGTAAAATGATCATTATAATGGTTTGTGCAGTTCGTACATCATAATTATACGAAAAACATATTTCAGGCACAAACCACTGGGATAACTTTGATACAGTGACTCCACTACGTAATTAAATGTAGTAAAATGGCGTTAGTGTAGGGGGAAAAATCAGTATTTGTACTTTATCCATATTACTATGGTATATAAGACCGAAATTTCATTTAGCTTATATTGTCATGATTAATTGAGATTTTGTTGTTTTTTGTAATATTTCGGGCGTCCATTCTCTGCCTTTCTAGCAATTTTCTTTCTTTTGATTTGGCAAAACGACGTATCTGTAGATCCAACCCCTGTATTTACCCAAATAGAGTGTTTAAAAATCGATAAATCGACAGACTGTCGTATTTCTAGATACATCATTTCGAGTTGCATTTTCGGCAAATCATGTAAGGATCAGGTTATCTAGGTTTTATCTTTGATCTACGATCGACAAAACAAATGAGAAGAGAATGCTAGTCGAATTGTTGAAAGCGAAATTTTCTGTGCCCCCTTTGAGTAAATATGAGACGCTCTGCCCATGATTGTCTGAATTATCGCGCCGAAAATATCCATTATCTTGGGAGACGGAAATCCGTTGAGCAGCATAGCCGATAGAAAAATACTTTGAACTTTTGGTATAGGGTATGAGATATGAGCTTGTTAAACCAATAATTCCCACAAGCATAGACCTTTGCACACACTCAGACAAAACACACACATACACACACGCGCGAGCTCACTGTATACTAGCCACCAACGTACTTGTCAGTGGTCCACCCACTCACATCAGTGTATGCAGTCCTCTTCTGAATAATAAAAAAGTTTAATATACTAAAAAATCATGCATCTTTTTTTTTTATTTGTCTTACGTTTATTTGGCTGAACCAGAGTGAATTTAGAACACCAACAGTTAAAAAGGATACTCATTATCTTTCTTAACTCTTGAAGTTTAACCCGTTAAGCCTCAAAATGACAGCGAGAACGCAGTTGAAGGAATTACCCATTGACTTCTGTCTATGCGTACTGTTTTTCCTTTTTCTTTTTTCTTTTTTTTTTATGCGTGTCCAATTGTGTGCTACGTTTGTATTATTTTTGTCTCAAAATTTTCCTGGTATATATATATATATATATATATATATATATATATATATATATATATATTATATATATATATATCATATATATATATTTTATATATATATATATATATATATATATATATATATATATATATATATATATATATATATATATATATATATATAAAATACACGGCTCATATGAATAGTGTCTGTGCCGTAACATTGCTATTTCATTTTGAGTTTGTATTTACCATGTACTTTAAAACAAATACCTTCTATGCTATGATTAACTGCATCATAATCATCATATCAGTCAGCAGATGCTCTGACTGTACATTGATAAATTGATGTTGTAGTCGACATATTCTTTCTCGATTGATCCATATCTTACGAGTTCCCTTTTTGAGTAGATCACTCCTTTCCATCGCTAAATTCACTTTAAAAAAATATATGCATCCATTGTACTTGTTATGGATTGTCAACAATTGCATATGTATTATAGGTAACCTTTTGCTGCATTTGAATAAGAATAATTAAACTGGGTTGAATTGAATTGAATTAAACTGCGATAAACGGATATTGAACTGAACTAAACTGAGTTAAACTGAAATGAATTGAGTTAAATTGAATCGAAGTGAATTGAGTTGAAATTAAGTGAATTGACTTGAATTGAAGTGAACTGAACTAATAATGGTGAATTGAACTGAATTTAACTGAACTTTCAAATGCAATAATATTATATAATTATAACCATTTGATACATTGTAGTATAGACGATTGTAGATATAGAATGATTGAATTGAGTTGAACTGCATTGCACTGAATTGAAGTGAAGTAAATTGAACAAAGATGAACTGAACGGAATTGAATTGAATTGAACTGAACCTTGAATTGAACTGAATTAGACTGGATTGAAATGAATTGAAATGAATTGAATTAAATTGAACTGAAATGAAACGAATTAAGTTGAACTGAACTGAACTGAACTGAACTGAACTGGATTGAATTGAACTTAACTGAACTGAAAAGAATTTGAATGGTGCTTTGCCAAAGTGATTTTCTCCTTTCCCTCTCCTCTCCTCTCCGCAACTCCCTCCCCTAAAGATTAAAACAAAATGTTCCCGCATTTGTTTTGACCGATATTACTTGAAGGGTGGGAGCAAATCATGATTCCTTCTGACTCTGGAGTCTGTCTAGCTTGGTAAGGCAGTATCCACACGCAGGTTGGTGCCCCGAGCTGAGCTGCATTTCATAGTTGGGTTGTTAAAAGACAGCGGCCATATTTCGTCCTGTTCTTTCCCTTTACGCTGGCCAGAAGAGGATGTGGTTAATATGTCCACTGTCCCCGTTGTTTGGTCATCTTTGGCCAATTATGTCCTCCGAGGCCGTACCCATGGCCTTTCATTCACCCAAATTTGAGCGCACATCCCAATCACTATACAATTCCTAACAGTTTAATCACCGGACCTCCGTCGGTTCAATGAAAAGTGGGATTCATTGGACGCGCTCATTGACTCGAATTCAAACAAGCTCAATTTGGATTGGATTGATAATCAAGGACTGTTTGCGTCAATCCACCACCACCCCTAACCTCACAATCTCCCCGCTATATCTCTCTCATTTCTTTCATTCACTCTCAATTATTTTCGCTCCCGATTCACATGGTAAAGGGAGGGGGTAAAAGCTATGAATACGCGATCTTCACAAATGAACACTGATACAAACGGAACAACCATACAGCGTTGTCATGGTCATCCATGCTGTCTACGTGCTTACCATTCAAAACCAGCCAATCACTGTTAATTACTGCTAAGTGAGACACCGTGTACCATGAAATCCAAGAAAATAAAAACAATCACAACACACACACACACACACACACACACACACACACACACACACACACACACAATAGGAATAACTTTATCGCTATTAATTGCTGTAACGTTGACTTCCATTCTGTTACTTTGTTTCATCCTTATATGATACAAAAAGTTCATATCTGAATGATCGATTTACCTCCCTGCTTTATCCGACATAAAAAGGTTCCATGGCCCATGCAGAATATCTACTGGTACATGGCATTCGTAACAGGATGACTGATACTTTATTTTTTTGTCTGGTTCTGTTGTTTGTTGTTGTTGTTTATTTTGTCTGACTACCTGTTTTGTTTTTATATGTTTGTTTGTTTGTTTTTATGGAGGAGATGACATGTATAGTGTTACAACTCACAGGACGCTGAACCCCCCCCCCCCAAAAAAAAAACAACAACAACAACAACAACAACAAACTAAAAGCGGATGGTGGACGTCTGTCGATGCTGTTTTCCCTGTCGCAATTATGTAAAGGCGAAGCATTCACTTTTTAGAAATCAGAAAGTTGCCTTTAGGTCCTCTTACACAGTAGCTGCCTCTTTCGACAAACAACAAACAAACAAACAATTCAGAAAACCTTTAAAGGTACACTTCAGTCCAATTTGTATACACATTGTGTGATATCAAAGGGATGGTATGGTATTGGTTGAGATGAAGATTGAGCTTTTAACTTTTTGCAAGATATTGATCATAAAACACTAATGCAATGCCAAAGAGCATACCATTCTGAGAGGAATTCAAAGTTTATTTGATGAAAATAGAGTAAAACAACGCGATCCTAATAAGAGTGGGTCCCACTATAGTATCGCTTTGTTTTGGATATCTCGGTCATTTCAAAACCAATTTTCATCAAATAAGCGTTGAATTCCTCTTGGAATCAAATGATCGTTCATATTTCATAAGAGTTGTCTTAATTATCATCTGACCAAAAAAGTTAAAAACCTGAAGCCAGCCAGGTCTTGATCAACCAAAACTATACCATCCAGGGTGCGCTCGGAAAATAAGACGGAAAACAATACACATCTGTACCGATCTCTCCCTCTGGTTTTTTTTTTTCCCTCGAATCTTTTTTCTCTCTTTATCACACACACACACGCACACACACACATCAACACATCTAAGCACACACATACACACATAGCGCGCCTTCTCTAGGTATGTCTCTCTCTCTCCCTCTCTCCCTCCCCCATTCTCGCTAATATCCTCCCCCACGCAAACACAATTAGTAAATACTTTCCCCTATCGATTTCTTCAATAGCACTATAGGTTTTAAGCCCGTACTTAGGGCGGACGGTCATTCTTCTTTAGTTGAGGGCCTCATGTCTGTCTACCTTTAGGTCAATTATGTCTCTACCGTACATTACGTAATCAAATATTTAGCAGAGTTGGTCTGGCGTTTTTCTCCGCAAATCATATCTGGCTACCGTTTAACCGGCTCTCAAAGAAGGTTTTACTACGGAAAAGCCAAACAAGTGGCACAAGGAAAAAATGACAATTAAGTCTTTCATGGAATAACTTTACAACGGACTATTCTTAACATCCCCGAAGAAGAAGGAAACAGCTAGGATCTTCTGCCCTCAAGATTTTTAATCAGTTGTTTTCTGAGTGATAGTCACTTGTTCTGGAGGGATGGAAAAGATAAAAGATAAAAAATCATGTGCGTTCATTGAAGACGCTTCGGTTGAATTTATGAGTTTCTCGTTCTACAGAGATATAACATTGTCGTTTTATCGTAACCGTGTCGGCGCTTTTGTTTGTTTACGAGATCACCGTCGGTAATTATGACAAATATTAATTCTATTATCGCGAAAAACAAACGGTAATAAAAGCACGAGTGGTCTTAGGTAGATAGAGACAGAAGTAGTTCGAACATGGAACATGTGTTGTTGCTCCAAGGTTCTGTGTAATAATTTGCAGGTGGTAGTGATATAGTAACAGTAATACAATGCTTTGTACAATAAGTTGTGGTGGTATTGGTGATGATAATAGTATAAGCTGATTTTGTTTCATAGCTTATGGTTAATGGTTTTCCGTGAATATGAGATAAATATCGCGAAGTTCCTTAAAACTCCGATGTAACAGAAATCAATAATCAATAATGTCATTCTGGCCGCTGTTATATTCCATGTTCATTGTATGTATGCCTCCTCATCATGCTCGTGGCGGGTCCGCCTACCCCATCCACCCCGCTTCCCGCCCCTATTGTCAGCGTGGATAGTAAACATCGATATACGCTTCGCTACGCGTCAGTCGCTCTACACACACCAACCGAAAGGCAGTCGACATGCCTAAAGGCAAGGCACATACTCACTGCTGCACAATAGTTTCAACAGCCTCGTCCCTCTGTTGGGGATGGTTAGCGCATGACAATAAACGTGACAACCTTCGCCGAGATTTTAGCAGTCAATTCAAACATTTACAGATTCAGTATAACTCGAAGAGACGCGGGAGTTTTGAGAAGTAACAGTAACTTGTTCTCATTTGATCAGCATGATGCGATTTTATAATGTTTCAAAGATAATCTCCCAAGATATCTGTTGACGTGAGGCATTCGCTGATCTTACTTAGAATGTGCGTGATAATTATATGAAACGGATAACATTATAATTTCGTCACATGATCGTAGAACAAAAAGGAAGATTATTTCTTATACACCATTTCTGGCCATTCTACTTATTATACACTTATGCCTTCTATCTGGTGGCTTCGTTGCCGTAACGAAGTGATAAACGGAGAACAAATTGCACTCAGAGGATTCTTGAAGTGAGTATTCAGTGTAGCCTATTATAGCGTAACGTAATCATAAGAATGAATGATACCTAAAGGGCAATGATAAAAAGGTCTTGCATCTAATAATAATCCAAGTCCAGTTCATCTTTTTAAGACTGTGACTTCTATGTTTGTCGTTTGAAATCCACTTCAAAGGACAAAAAACATTCAGAAATCATTCTTTTGCTTTGTTTCCTTTGTTTTCTTTTAGTTTCACGAGGTAATAATTGCAAAGAATACACTCAGGCATGATATGAGTTGATTGTTCGTTGTTTTTGTTGCTCTTGTTGACACTGCTGTTTCCAATACGAAACATCTTCAGAAAAGAAAAGTAAACTTTATTATTATGCAAAGAGGAACTATTCGACTGAGTGTATAAGATAGATTGTATTAGTCGATACAGGAAAATCTTCGAGATATTTGATGTGTCTGCAGACGAGAATATTTGTAAACAGGGATGACTTGGCTTCCAAGATAACCTGTTTGGTTCAGTTTTGGGATATTGCTCTGGCTTAGTTCGTAATCGCTTAGAAAATAAGACATTTTTTTAAGTCCCACAGATATTTCGTGGATCAAAGCCCATTGCTACAAAATCAACTGCTACCAGCCACTCACAGGCTTACACGAGATTTGATGTGGTGTTTTATATTTCCGAGAAACTACGATTCGGAATAATATGCATTAGGCGCTGTAGGGACGATGTAATGAGACCGTCAGTTATAGTGTCAAGTCTCAGCGGCAAGATACGCAAAATTTTGTTTGAGATTTTAGATATTTTGCAAGAGAATCTCTGATTCTGGAAGCAACTTAAGACAAAAATTACTTTATATGTATTGTATGTAATATATATATATATAATATAATTATGTATATATATATAATATAATCAATGCGCTGTGTGTGTGTGTGTGTGTGTATAGATGTTTCGTTTTCATTTTAATTCTGAGATAATGGATTTCTACTGTCAAGTTTCATAACCTATACAGTAAATTCCAGAGCCTGGGGTTTTGATGAGCTTGGAAAGTTTTTTCCTTGCAGTCGATTCGAAAATTTTGGTTTATGACATTAAAGGTGACCTCCGGATGATTTTCAGACTTTTACATTTGAACAATTATGAATTAGTTAAACTGAGTACAGAGTTTCAGAATTTATAGTGATTGGGATGAGGAATGAGAGTGTTTTCAAAATTTATAACAAATTGCAATGAACAAGGATGATGACATGGCAGCCTCACCATAAGAATGCATGAGTTGGGGCTCAAGGAAGCAGAACAAAAGAAGAAGGCACGCATAGATTCTTCACAGGTGAACTTATTGAGCAAGCGGTATTGTAATGGAATTACACTGCCACATTTCTGAAATATGTGAGGCTCTGATGTCATCAACACTGTTCAGGGTAACTTTGTTTAAGATTTTCAGTTTATTGGTTTCTCTGCTCAAGGACCACAATAAATTCAACGAATCTATACACGGAGTTACCGATGTATGTACAAATGAAGAGTTTATTTGCAAAAACCGATAAGTCCATATTTGCCAAATGGAGATATTTGCGATTAAAGGTCAAGAAAAATAAAGAGAATAATAAGAACATTTGTGCTTCTTTTGACCATAACTTCAAAAATATACCTTTATATGTGGTGACCGATATATCATTTAAAAGGTATTATTTTGTACTTTATGACAGAGACCGTAACTCAAAATCTTCAAAAATGGACTTATCGGTTTTTGCAAACAAGCTCTTCAAATGTACTACATGATGTGAAATTATGAAAATCGTCTGGAATGCCCCTTTAAGTGACCAAGAGAAGAAGGTGAATAAAATTCCCTCTTTCTCCATACACCCACAAATATAACCATCTTTAAGGTTTAACCCGACGTTTCAAACACAATGCAAACAATAGCTCCACATACGCAAGAATATTATTATGCAAGACTGGCCTCCCACGAATCTCGTATCCGAAAGAAAAAAAAAAAGAGACGGGTCGTGTAAATTATCTCCAGCATGTCCGTACCAACTCGTCCTTGTTCTCGTTAGGGACGACACGAATTTCAATGAGCGAGCACACACATGCACGCACGCACGCACACAAACATACACCACTTTTTGTTTTTTCTTAAGCAGCTAACAATTACCATGATTATTATATAGTACATTGAATGATATCAATGTAGTGAAGGGAAACTGATACTGGCGAAAAAAAAAAATCGCTTTGGGTAACGTCCTCTTGTATAACTTTAAGTTTCCATGGTTGTGCATTATAGACATTCTAAGGAGCAACACAAGGCATTTGATTGTCTACGTCACGGATCTCCCGATCCCTCCATCACCCTTTCTCCTCCCCCCCCCCCCTCCTAGCTCCCTTTCGTTCTCATTTTTTTCCATATCCCAACGCTCGCAAATGTGTTCGTTAGAACATACCCACATTTATCAAATTGGCAACGTATGCTTCGTCGCTGTGTCCCTCTCTCTTTCGTTTTCATTTTTTTTTTTTCATATCCCGCCGCTCGCAAATTCAAGTATTCGTTGGAACAAACCCACCTTTACCAAATTGGCAACGTATGATTCGTCGCCGTGTCCTCACGTTTCAAGTTAACTAAATGACATGAACCTCGAGCCGGTTGTCTCAGACAAGACTCCCAGCTCACGGTTACCACAGTATATAGCGATCATCTCAATACCGGATATGATTGCACAGACATGCTAATATAGATTAATAATAAGGTACTATTTGTTATTGCATTATCAGGTTTTAATCAGAGAGGAAGAGTTAAATCAAAAAGATAGTAAGGCGGCTGTAGGTATATACTCCGAATGAAAAATATACCACATTGTTAAGGCTTACAACGAATGACATCTATGTGAAATCGATCAGTTCATCTCTAATTAACCTGTATATCTTTCTTTCTTCCTTTCTTTCTTTTTTGCTTTCTTTTCTCTTTGGATGAGATATAATCTTTATGACGTCCTTTGACGTCACAAGTGATCATCTGCCTGTAATTTCTCCGCGATATAAACAAAATTTACAGTGAACATGACGCTTGCTTTGTCACTTGAATACACGAGTTGTTGTTGGGGTTTTTTTCTCCCGACACATTCGTGTTTCCTATTTCAGTGTCTAATGAGTCTTGCATTCACTTCGAGGTAAAAAGGTTCTGACGTATGGAAATATGTACAATTGGAACCACGACATGGATAGACATAGGCCCATGTGGCACACGATCTGTCATTCAAAGCCGTGTGGTGAGTGTATGCAGTCAGCTGCAGTGTGCTTCGTTCCTTACACGATGACACACGACACGATGTCGGCAGAACACATTTCTAAGAACATGCACGTATTTTGAATCGAATGTCTGTAAACTCAATGTCTCCCTTTCAAATTTCAGAAATAAAAAGGTCAATTTTGAATCTGAGTGCTCTGTAAATGATCTAGATTAGGATTACTTAATCAAGAAACATTCCGGCAGCTCGACATAGCTGGATTTTTATAAAACGTTCGATATCACCTATACTGTAGGAGAGCAGATAGGACATTAAATAAGATATAAAATGTAACTACAGCATACTGTTTGTTTGATTTTAGCCAGCAACTCTATTCTGTGCTGTAGCCGGAAAATGACAAAAAGTAATGAAATTGGTGTATATATGTTTTTGTGTTTGTATCTATACTATAATGCTTCCCTGTTACAAGTCACGGTTGGCAGTTTGCATGTGTAGTTTCTGTATTATCTGTATATATACACCTATACTTTCCGATGGATTAATCAATTGATAGATAGTTGAAATCTGTGGTAAAGTCTTGTACCGATAATATGAAAGTCGCATCGTATATCACTGAAGGGTCACAGACAGGGATAGTAATTATGATACACACAGGTCGAAGTACTTTAGAGCAAAGAGCCGATAATTGCTGGTCTTACCTTCAACGGGAAATGAAACAGCTGTGAGTCCGTCTGCCTTTCGATCTGAGAACACGTGTGACTGTTTGACAAAGGCTTCCCTGAGAATCTCCACATCACTAATAACGACCAACCTCTGTCCAGGCCATCCTAGGCGTACCATGTACACGCCCCCGTACCTCTGGGCTAGTTCCGTTAACGCCCCTGCCCCGAACTCCTTCCCCATCTTGACCAGGGTTGGTATATTGCCCAGCAGCGGCCAGGCCCGAGGCCCGGGTGGTAGTCGTCTTCGTAGCCGACGCAAGCCGCCGGATAGCACCGTCGCCCGTCCTATTTCCCCTACGGCTTTGCCGTCGTTTTGTATCGACGTGTGTCGCTGATTTCGAAGCATGTAAGCGGCCAGGAGCATGAGAGTCGACGAGAGAAGCAGGGCCGACGTGAGGGAGGAAGAGAGAAGCGCCAGGGCGCTGCTGGTCATTAGTTTCTCCAGCATCTTGGAAGGTGCAGAGCACGGTCCTGGTACGACTTGATCCGGACGAAAACTATCTACCAATGAAGAAGCACGTTGAGTGAAACCCGATATGCAGACACGTAAAAACCCTGAGTACAAGACGGGCGTGCGAGCCGGCGAACACGCAAGCATCAAGGAATGTAATGGGAGCTGAAATCCGAGGGTAGTTTCAGAAGCGTTTCTGGCGCACGATTCGTCTGTTTCCGTGAGGACGAATTATATCTTAGCTAAGATTTAAATGAGATATACGGAACTGACAGCAGGCAAGGACACATAATATTTAGTTCATTGGATACTGGAAAGAGGTAGTTAGCTGCGTGTGAGCTCAACGCGTGCAATTTGCCCGTCAGACGGAAGCTTTCGGGGCGACGTGCCGACGACTGCATATAGCTTTCCGCGCTAATTCATCTCAATGGTATTATTCGCTTCACATGCACGTACGGAGAGCTAGGGCCTCGCGCCGCCACAGCCGCTCGCCTCTCTGCTTTTCAAGCTTCTGCTTGGATGGACCAAAGCCGCATGCTTCGATGAGCATGTAAAGCACTCCCAACTCTTCAAACCCGGCTCAGCCATTCAATTTGCTTGTCATATAGGGGAAAGACTGGGAGGAAAGAGAGAAATGGACATAGAAAAATAGAGAGAGGTTTGGAACGAATGAAATATAAAAAAAAAGAAAAATAGAAGAAATCAGGCCGCTAACACTACTTCACCGAGGATACAACCGGCAGGTGCAAACTGCAGTGAAGTAAAGGAATCTACTCATACGATCAAAGCATCAACCGGAGCTCATATGATGCGACCTTGTCAAATTAGCGTGTCAACAGCCAAAACAATTTCTTCTTTTCGACCACTAAGGAAAAAAGGGGGCTACCTTTCAATAAATGCCAGCTCTTTTCTTACTCTAGAAGGTCAATATTACCAATTCTTTCTTTTGATTTTCTCCTGGCTCTCAGGATAAATCGGAGGGCTCAATGAACTTTATAAGGTTGCGCCTACTCCTTCAGCCTAGAAAAACATTATGACACACGCTAATGCTTGGCACTTAAATGCGATAATTCGCCAGACTAGAAAGAGGGTAGACTGCCCTGGGAGCGAGTCATCCCTGATTGTTACGTAATCAAGGATGAGATTGCTAAGCGATCCTCTATTACAAATTGAAGGTCGCAACCTAATCTCTTCATAATAATTCAGGAAGGAAGAAGATATTACTCGTTGAACCCACTGGTGATATTCATCTAGAATAGAACAAAATAGAAAGTGTTCATAGAACTCTTTAGTGTCTCTTTAAGATAGCAATTTTGACCAAAAATTACCAGCAATACATTCTGCTCCCCCCTCCCCCACCTCTCTCTCTCTCTCTCTCTCTCCCTATCTTACCTCGGTCTATTTCTGCAATGTCCTCCCTCTTTGATTATCTCTTCAATTTTCTACCAGCATATTTTATGTTTGTCTGTAATCACAAAGAGATCTCTAGGAGACCACCAACATGACTTATATGAATTAATGACAATTACTGTGTCATGATGCAACTTTGCTGAAGAGAACAAAGTGTGCCCACAGTGTGTCCACATAGTCGGGTATGTAAAAACGCTCGAATCTAACAGTGTGAAGACGATTTCACAGAGCGTTCACGTGCATGGCAATGTTCTGTTTCACACTGTATACTGATGATTCACAATGTTAAAACGCTCGAATCTAACAATGCGAAGAGATTTCGCACTGTGTTTACAATGTGTTCACACTGTGTTTCACATTGTGCTTCACACTGTGGGGCACTGTGTTCTTTCCAGCAGGGATATTATTTCATCTTGACATTCCTCGGAAGACTGAATCCATCATGTTTCGTCATGCGACCAGACGTTTGTTTGGTCGACTAAATGAAATGCCTACACTGTCCCGTGCACCAACGTTTCGAGCATTGATTAGCTTAATTACTTGTCAATTCTTGATGACAAAATTAGTGATCAACATACATATTTCATTAGGACCTTTAAAAAAAAGCACACACACACACAAACAAACTATGCTTTAATCAGAACATCTCTGAATGTTGGAAAGGGGGTAGTGCAATGAATTCTTCTTAATGTCAACATGATAATGATAAGATTAATTGATGCTCGAGAAACTTTTCGGTAAAGATTTGGATTTGTTCTTAAATTGGCAACAAATCAAGAACACACTCACTTGGGTCTGTAATATTTCTCCTGGAGCAGAATCAGGAGTAAATATCTAAGTTCACGCAGTTCGTTACAACATCCAGGCTAATCGACAAGGTAGTCTAGGAAAAGAAGTTGGAATTTTGCCGGTGACATGATAATTACTAGAGAAAGTTCACGTGACCCAGTCTCTGTAGCCAGCTTAATGTAGTGCGTGGTAACCCGACTTCCGCTGCTTAATGACTGAAGGACACGATATATCGCATTTTGTTCAAAGGACTCGTAGAGAACGCACGCCGCACCACTACAATGTTTAAGATAACATCCGCTTTATATTTCCTGGGAAAAGATAAATCCCTTTCAGAATAATCATCAGAACTATGTTTTCGAGGCTCACATCTGTGAGACAAGGAGAAGCAAAACTTTGACGATAATTGAATGGATAAACATCAGACAAATGATAACACGGTGACTACACAGGTCATTTCATGGCTTGCAGATACATTGTCTGGGTGGACTATTTCGTCTAGAAATTATCCGTCAAGTACAATGGAGACCATAATTATGTGAATCATAAGTTAAAGACCCACAATCTCAAATTATTGCTCTCTTAATCTTGTCAGTCACCAGCATTTGATTTCGTGCATAAACAACTTTTAATAGTGAATCTTAACCGGAATCAAATATTAATGACCAAAAAAAAAAAAAAGATTTTTTTTTTTTTTTGGTTGGTGTTTTAGTGCATGTAATATTCAAAAGAAAAAACATCAAAGATACGTCTTTTTCGCTTTCTATTGCTTGGGCTGTCAATCATATTTATTTTGAAGGAAAAGAAGAATATAAGTTTCAAAGTAATACTAGTTTGATAAACCGTTTTTATGTTATCTCTTGAAAGGAATCAGTGGCTACATAGTATACTTTCAATGTTAAGACTATACAAAAGTAAGGAAAGGCATGAAATAAATATAGGGCCTACATAGTCTATTGTAATTATTGCTCTTATTCTTATTATCATTATCATTAATATACTATCAATATTTTCACTTTTGTTATCACTTTTGTTATCATTAACAATTACTATTACAATCTTTATTACTACCACACAATCATCTGCTACAATGATACCATGTACAGCCATTGCTGTTAAAGTCTGTATAGGCCCTAACTTCCAAAGGCAATCGCTTATCAAGGGGCCAGGCAGATTTTGTACTAAATACCTTTTAATTCAATTAATTCATTTTCATTCCTTTTTTCCAACAAAACATAACATAGAATAAATCAGGAATTACATCGTAAACATACATTCAACTGTGCAAAGGATGTATGATAGTTGACAAAAAACATGCATACCAGCAAAATGCAAAGGTATGTTTAGAGAAGAAAAAAAAAAAGAATAGAGGTCCACTAAAAAAACATGCTTGTATACTGTGAACCACTCAAAGAACTCTTATGAAATTACTAATTTACAAAATACTAAACATAACCTTTATCAACCTTTATTGTTGAACTAGGAGGATTTAAACAGTAAATTGATCTTGCCAGAAAACAAAAAGCGTGCAATGTGTGAGAAAGCCTATGTAGCTAGACAAAATAAATTTTACCACGCCTTAAACACGCCTTGCTCATGCACCAGATTAGGGGCACAAACTCTGTCATTCACAAGCCGTTGAATCTAATATTGAAGGGAGAAATACCTCAAGAGCATCCGGGCAGCAAGGGACTTCATATTTGCCAACAGCGAGTGTAAACTTTGCGCTGATATTAGCTTTGTTTGAATACACAGAGGGCGGAATGAGGGACATAACAAAAGGAATCGGGGGAGATTGAATGGTTTCGCCCACTCCGTAAACACACACCCACACGCACACACACGCACGCACATACACCCCCCCCCCCACACACACACACACAAACACACACTCGAATACATTTATGTTTCGAAATGCGGAACGGTCTTCCGGCGACCCCCCTTTTTTGTCTCCATTTAAACACATTGTGACATTAATCATTCTCATCTCTCTCTCTCTCTCTCTCTCTCTCTCTCTCTCTCTCTCTCTCTATATATATATATATATATTATATATATATATATATATATATATATACATACATATATATATTCAAACTTCATTATGGTATGATTCATTTTATGGAATTATTACTTTTTTGGACGTTCTAACATTTTGAAGTGATGAACAATATTATAGAAATGATATAACTTATGTATCTTAATTGATGATGTTTATGTTTTTTTTTCTTATGCGGACTCCCACTTTCCCTTTCCCTCCCACCCTCATTTCTGCCTCTGTAATCCCTATCAGTACCTCTGTCTTTCTTCCCTTCCGCAATTCCTCTCGAGTCCATATCCTGGTTAAATATGATGTGTTCATAATGGAAATGCTTTTTGTAATTTTATAACTCCTTTTTCCGTATTGTGTTTGTGATATATTTTATTGTAACATCGTGCAATTCAGTCTGTGACTGCAATGCGATTGAAATAAAACCATTATTGAATTGAATTGAATTGAACTGAATATATAAGTTCAGGGGCCCGTTTCATAAAACTTGTCATCAGTGACAAGTTGTCATAGATGTGACAAGCTACTGAAATCCTTGCATCTGATTGGCTGAAAGCAAATTTGTCATAGAAATGTGGCAGTTGTCACTGATGACAAGATTTATGAAACGGGCCCCAGGTGTACTGTACTTACACATTCTCATGTATAAGTTTGCCAAAAAAAAAAGAAAGAATAATGATTTACAATCGATTATGCCTTTATTCTAACAGCTCTTATAAGAGGCAAGTATTCCACACAGTGGCAAAGAAAGAAAGAAACTAAAGTACTGGTTCTTCCTCTCGCATATGGGAACTGAAATATAGGTTGGGTCACGGGACATCTCCAATTCATTTTCCTTTGTCCCCATTAACCCACACATGGTATTCCCTCCCGTGTTATCATTCGCACCTCCTGTTCGCTTTTTCAACCAGTCTTCTGAGCGCAGATCGATTCATAAAGGTAAATAACATTAAAAGACATTACGGGCGTGTTGCATAGCCAAGGGACAGGTACGGAGTTACCTGGATCTGTGTATAATTTGCCTCCACATTTTACATCTCATCATTATCAACAGTTCATATCAACAATACGGAGAGAGATGGAGAGAGGGAGAGGAAGGGGGGGGGGGGCTAGGGGGCAGAAAGTAATGCCCCATAGAGGGCGTGCTTTTTGCAACTCTTCGCAATTTTGATACAATATTGCGGAACGATGCCGAATTGTGTTTGTAAACTAAAAACAAGGCAACACTGGCAATTCTTGAAATGTTTGGTTATGGGCTTCACGTCAATAAAAAATGTCTGTACGATCCCGTAAGAGGAGGACCTGGTCTGGTAGGTTGGTAACTTCTTTTAATTTCCTATAAAACCACCAGTGTCAAGAAAGAAAAAAATATGCATGAATGAAATGAAATAAGTATCTGGTAAGGAATCATAATCGGGGGAATTGTGAAGATATCGAAAGACGAAAAGTTTTTTTTTTTTTCTACAGCACACACAGACACAGACACACACTTACCCATCTCCCTTCCTCCCACTTGTCCTATCTATGAATATATACCTTATCTGTCTATCTATCTATCTATCTATCTATCTATCTATCTATCTATCTATCTATCTATTTATCTATCTACATTCCATCTCTCTCCATCTCTCCTTCCATATTCCCCTAACTCTACCCCCCCCCCCCCCCCCGACTCTCTCATGTCCGACATATTATTTCCTCGGTATTCATTAAAATGTCAAGGGTGATTCCACAGTGATGATTGCTATCCAATAATTCCCCGCCAGTGTTCGGGATTCTACCCTTTTCAATCTTTCCCTGCCAAGTCAACCGTCTGCCATTCATTCTTAGTCTCATTAAATTAAACTTCAGTGGGGAACACAAAGAGAGTTAACATAACGTTTTCACCAAACTCGCTTTTTCTTTTTAGCTGACACCTGGCCCCAAGGTTCAGACAATGCTGCTGACACCCGAACAGGAAGCAGCGCGCGTTTGTCCTGCCGATGACAGTATCGATTACAAATCGGTTACTCATGATAACAGGTGTTTGCATGTGACCCCGGCGCGTTCTCAGTACTTCGTCAGACATTGTTTATAATTATTCACTTTCTGTTTGTTTTGTCAATGTAAGTGAATGTATATGATGGCCTGTGAGAATGAGTTATACTGATATCGCGCCTACAATTTAAGTGAGATAAATGCTAGAGAGCTTTTCAAACATAAATTCATTTGAAAATTTTCACTGAATAGATGTTTGACCGTTTTGAGTATTTTCAGATAATTCAAATGTTTCATCCCAGAAAAATGTTTATTTACCTCTCTTGCAATGTAGCCGTGTGCGTATAATGATTTACAACATCTACCAAAGCAAACCTACATTGATCATGTCTGATGCAAAAGATGTACATGTGAATTCAAACAAAGGTACATTAGAAAGTGAGTTGAATTTTGTTCCAGGTTTCCAGACTGCCTCTTCTACGGGGCTCAAGCTGGCCAGTAGACTCGGCTGCAGCCTCCTGGCAAAACCTGTTCCATGCTGACGGTGTTGCGGTATTATTGTAGTTCATAAATGCACATAGTTTATATTTCTGTAAAATGTGTGTGGCGTATCCAAATGTCCCCGAGATAATGCCCCGACCATGCTTGGTTAAAAAGTATTGTTTCAACCAGGGAAATATAATTATGTTACTCTTCGGATGAAAAACAGCCATTAAAGTATCTTCATAGATCTAAGGTAGGCCAACAGCGAGCAGTTCCTTAAAAAAAAAAATACTGAAATTTACTCATAAAACCATTTTTATCATTGACCCTAATCTTTATTTCATTTTCCTTTCTCAAGAATGAGTTGCCTAAAATAGTTCTTGAGAAAAGATTTGCTTTTGCTGATATGATTTTACCCACAATTTTATGATTAGCCCCTACTCCACCATGATCCCCCTTTCTTATGTCAGATATGTGCAAGCAAGTTGATTAGGAGCAAAATGTCTCAGCTCCAGCTCTGTTTGTTGTCTATGTCGTGTCCCATTTTGGATTTTGGTTCCACAAACTGCCTTAATCATGAACATGCACATGTCATAAACGTCAATGCAAACTTTGAATTAGCACTGATTCAAGCAAGATCAATATCTAACTTCACAAGTCCGAGACGTCGGCAGTTCACGCAAACCTGAAACTGCCACATTCAATAACTGCCGTCTCATCTCTAAACAGCTGATGGCACAAACCGGTTAAGGATAATATAGTCACACTGTACCATGTTATCACAATGTTTGTCAGCGAGTAGAATTGGCCTGCTTACGTGTTCTCTGAATCAACGAGACACTGTTCTTCTTGTCTTGGTCAGGGAAAGTAGCCCGAGCCGCACATCACTCCAGGAAATATCATTAAAATTATTATACATATGCCATTATAGGCAATTCTGCCGATTTGAATCTGCATGCCCTTGGAGACTCGAACATTAAATCATGATTATATTAAAGAAAAATGGACTGTGCCTCAATTTGATATTTACGTTAAATTAGTTACAATGTTCTCTCGGTGACCACATGATTGCACATGCGCTGTAATATCTATTTTGTATACGTTTATTGGCAAAATTTTCAGAATTGTCTAGATCAATACTCTATAGCCACAACTTCATAGAGCATGTTGTTGTTGTTGCTGCTGCTGCTGCTGCTGCTGCTGTTATTGATGTTTTCGTGGCATATCGTTCAAATCCTTCTATATAGAGTAAGGAATGACGTGAAATTGACAGAAACGATGAGAAATACTGATGGCCTAAAAGCCGATGAGGGGAGAAACTCGAGTGCTAATGTTGTTGTATAGAACAAAAGACTACTTGATAGATCTCCCCGTCCTAAAATGAATAGAAATTGGACGTGTATTAAAACGATCACACGTCATCAAATTATCCCCGCTTCATCACACATTCTAATGAACAACCTGTATTAGTCTAGCTTTGTAGACGCTGATCCATGTAAGGATTGTGGTTATTGCAAACACAGGTTCGTGTTAGAATTATCGTTAATAGTAGAAATGGTATAAAATAACGCTTAAACACTACCTCTATCTAATTCGAAGACCAATGCTGGTGGAAATATAGCTAAACTCAAGAATTCCCCGCATCCAAGTGAAACAAAAAAGGCGCAAAGCTAAAAAGTTAATCGAAGAGATAAACAGAATAAATCGTCATCATGAGGCAAAAATATACATCTAGAGTAAAAATCCAATATGTAGGCCCTATATATTCAAATTCTTGATATTCCTTCGTAGGGTTGCTTTTACTGCAACTGGTTGACAAATTGCCTTATAACATCGAAGTATATAAGCACAGAATGGGTATTCAGTATAGAAGCCATGATTTTTTCTTCTATCAACTGAAAGAACCAAGTATGTAGTTCATGTTTTACTTTTGGTTGGTTCAGTCATATTTCATATTTGTATTTGTTATGAAATTAAAGCCTTTGTGACATTAAACAAGTAAGCTTTTGTAACTAGTGTGGAGTTGTATTTTGGTGATTTTAGGTTTTGTCTGTGCGGCTATAAGTTTGTTGTGGAATATGAAAAATAAATTCGTTTCAATTCAATATTCGATCTATGACATAGAAAACAAACAACCAGTCAAATCTCCAAAAAGGTAGTTTACAAAATGCGTTTGTTTTTAGGTTTATATCAATCCATAACTTTCGTTGAAACGCAATGTTAGATCATTTCTACATCCCAAAAGCCTTATGAATAAACCCCTGCGTGAGACCCGGGGTCAAATCTATAATTTTCAGCAAGCCATCAGTCGGATTTTTGTTTTGTTTGGATTTTATGTCTGCATTCCTTTTTTCATGAAAGGTTATAACATGAAGCCAACTTAACAAAGTTATTGAGTAATATTTGAACAGTAAACGACATTACTCTATATGAGCTCATGCGATTTTGCTAATTTGGGACACACAGCACATCTTGCTATCCTGTCTGAGTTGCCAAGACTAACCCAACTGGGCCAAGAGCACGGTCTTTCTATAAGCAAGCCGGGTGCGGCGAACCGTGAAA
>NC_092690.1:28079477-28201977 GCF_964275005.1 Diadema setosum
GCTAGGAACAAAAAAAAAAGTCAGAACATAACTGTATGCAGTAGTATCGCTGTTATTCTGCCTGCTACTCCCTGCAAAACATATTACAATCATACTCGTCCTTTGGATAGGCGTGCCCAATCAAAATAGCAATGAATTTTCCGCCCGTGCGTCTGCGTGTGGGTCCTAACCACCACTTACGCTTAACGGCGTAAGTAGGACCTACTTTATAATTTATACGTTTTGTACATTCTGTTGAAAGAAGTGAAAATAAAACCTTTGAATTGAAGAAATTTAATAAGTTGTAGCAGTCGGTGCTACAACAAGTTCTCCCTGTGTCTCATTGTCTTTGTCATGTTTGTGCTCTTTGTGCAGAATCAGTGTGTGGCCGCCTCGATCCTCCAAATAACGGGTCCATCACGCTGGATGAGACAGGCCAGGTGGCAACGTTCGGCTGCGACGAGGGATTCTCCCTCAGTGGATCCTCTAGTTCCGAGTGTCTCGACGGGCAATGGTCCAATGAGACGCCATCTTGCATCAGTAAGCGTCAAAGTTCAAACGGAAATGACGTGTACACGCTGCACGCTTAGAGTGGTCCGATGTTAGACGAAATTGATGAAATCATAAAGAGTGAAAGCACATTATTATGACAGATATGATTATTGCTAAGACAAAAAAGTTTAAAAAATCACAATTTTACTGATTTGCGGTCACTAGAGTTATGGTTCACTTGGTCTACTTCAAGGCTTCAATGTGCTGGTCACATGTTTGAAAGCAAAAAAAAAAAAATACTAACTAAAAATACCCTGGATAAAGACGGAACGTCACATCCCAGCTAACATTTGGACGTTTTCTGAACGTTCTTGAAACATTCAAAGTTCGTTATTTGGACGTTTTGTCAAAACGTTTTTAGAACGTCTTTTTGTGGAAGGTTTTCGACGTATTTAAAACGTTTCAAATGGACGTTCTAAAAACGTTTTTTAAACGTGTAAAAAAAACAATAAAAAAACCTTTCGGAATTTTTAAGGACCTGCAGAAAACCTTTTTGACGTTATAGATGATGTCAGTAAAACCTTTTGAGAATATTTAAAACGTTCTGTGGACGTTCTGCGGACGTCCAGAAACCCTTTGAAAACCGTTTAGAATGTTCAAAAAACGTTTTAAGAACGTATAAAAAGTCTTATGACACGTTCCAGAACGTTTAGAGAACCTTTCTTATCCGTCTAGAACTTCCAGGAATCCTTCTAAGAACGTTTAATGTTTATTTTTATTGGGTATTTAAAAATATATATATATAGGTCATATATATATATATATAATTCTATCCTAACCAGTGTCCTGTTCCTAGTGTCCTACCACCTATAAACTTATACTGGACATCCTACTCCCAATTGATGAATCTGTATCACATTGTTTATATACCAGCAAAATGTTGTAATGCTTGAAGACATAGTTACTAAAATTAGATCACACACACCTTAATTAGGCCTATTAACATATGAATATACCTCATCATAACACAATTTGAAATTGTGAACAACTGAACAATAACGTAGGTAAGTTTATTTCTTAACACAGAAAGTTTAAACCCAGCATAAATCTTTAGATTTTAATGTCTTTCATCTGAAATTATTTCCACTAGTTTTCAAATCTTATATTTTCTTATTTGAATATTCATAAATAGGCATGAATAGTCATGATAAAGAAACTAATGATGAACACGTAGCGGACCACATAAAAACGTTTTTAAACCTTCATTAAAGACGAAGTCGACGTAGAAGACATAATAAAAACGTTTTGTGGACCTTTAGAAAGGACGAAGGCGTAGCAGACATAATAAAACCGTTTTGTAACATCCATTGAGGTTTTTAAAACTTCAAAAAAAAAATGTTTTTTGCGGTAAATGCTAAGTCCCTACTTTGACGTTGTATGTGTACGTTTAAAAAACATCAATTTCATACGAAGACGTACGGAACCTCAAAAAATCGTTTAGGAAACGTTTTGAAAACGTTATTTGTTTGCTGTGCTGAGTGCATATGCAGCCAAAACTATGACAAGTTTGTCCCCTGAGCTACCCCATAATGTATATAAACCTCTGCTCTGCGCACGACACCTGAGATGTATTGGCAATACCGAGAATTATGTAGCTTTGTCCTCACGATTACACAGTAATTAAGTTTGTCCAAGAACGCTCTGAATTTCATTTCATAATAAAATAAATGCAACCTATTTTCCTTATCCAAATCCAAACGTTATTATGTGACCCTGCATCACAAAACCAACAAAAAGTCGCCAGACATGGATTTTTAGTTTAATCCTTACCAAGCCGTGCTAGCTGTCCAGCGAAAGGGACAAAAACACAGAATGTAAACCATGGAAGAAACAACAATGAAGGGATTATCAGATTAAGCTGAAATTGAGCATGTTTTATAAGCACATTCTGTCCACGATTAATGCCAACTTTCAAAGCAGTAGAATTATCCTCTCAAAAGTTATTAGACTTAAAAGTGAAGTGTGTGTAAAGGATTTGAAGAAATGAAAAGGGGACTCTAAGACATACCCGATCATTGTATTCTCCCCCAAAAAAGGGTTGTAGAAAAACTGCTGAAAACACACTTTCCCATTTATGTTATGTTCCCAAACTAAAAAAATAATGTATAAGAAGGATAGCTCTTTCAAAAAATATGAACAACTCAAGATTGACTCAGTTGACCCATTTCACCTTGTGTGAGCCATCACAAGGGGTGCGATTTTTTGCTGGTTTTGTGATGCACGGTCACATATAAATACATGTATGATAACGCAAAATTTTATCTGCGTCAAATGAATATGAACTGAAGAAGCACTGTGCCAAGTCTGAGTCCCCATATTTCTACAGTGCTAACTTCAAATTGTACCGATCAAATTGTCAATTCAGACATAAAAGAAAAACAAAAATAACAAATATGATATGAACCTAAAATGATGACAAATTGTTTGTTTGTTTTTTTTTTCATTTGGAGATTGTCCGCGCTATCTGAATTAATGGAATAAAAAAAATAATTGAAATGAATTAAAATACTTATTTGATGTGTGGAACCAGAACACCCATTGCTCATTGCATTTCGTGATTTGCATTTGCATTTGCATTTTACAAACGGTACCTTTTGCAACTTCATAAAAGTTTAATAGAAGATATTAGTGTGTTGCCACTAGTGTCCTCAGAATAATATTGGTGTATTATAATGTACATAATTATCATCTACTCTTTGGAGTCATGTGATTTTCATAATTTTATGCTGTCGCTTATACCTTTAAAAGTTGGGTTATAAGTGGGGTTGCCTTGAAAATAAAGCTCCTCACGCATTTCAAAAACAGCGGAACTTCGTGGGCCAATCAATCGGTTTGCACGCAGGGTTTGACAGGAGGTACCGTGCCAACCGTAGCTATACTATGAAATTAAACAAAGTTACTATCAATGATTGAAGAGTTTGTTTGCAAAAACCGATAAGTCCATATTTGCCAAATGGAGATATTTGCGATTAAAGGTCAAGAAAAATAAAGAGAATAATAAGAAAATTTTTGCTTCTTTTGACCATAACTTCAGAAATGTACCTTTATATGTAGTGACCAATGTATCATTTAAAAGGTATTATTTTGTACTTTATGACAAGACATCGTACTTCAAAATCTTCAAAAATGGACTTTTCGGTTTTTGCAAACAAACTCTTCGATTGAAAACCTACAAGTGCCTTAAAACTGGGGAATTGTACTCCTTATAACCAATGAAATTTCTTCGAGTAATTGTGATTGTCTCGTTCTAACTTTATTGAATTTTATTGATTCTGGAGTATTGCAGTTTGCAAACTTCTGTCTCTATTGCGTAGATGAGGTAAAAGTACGCAACTTAGGTATAAGGGCTTTTGAGGAATGCATGTTTCACGTCATTTGCGTGTTTATTAACACAAATCGTTGTCGTTAATTCTCCCTCACCAGGTCTTACCGAGGTTGCTACAACAAGCTTCACTACAGAGAACGCAAGCCCAACAGAGATTTCATCAACTGTTTATACTACAGGGAACGAGAACGCAAGCCCAGCAAAGATTCTCTCAACTGTTTATACTACAGAGAGCGAAAACGCAAGCCCAACAAAGATTCTCTCAACTGTTTATACCACAGAGAAAGTAGTCTGCAGCCGGGGCTATCAGTCATGTAAGTTTGAAGAGAGAAGTTGGGAGATTTCTTTGCAGTTTGCTTGTTATTTAGTATGTTGTTACTTATTTTTTCTTTTCATAACTTTGTTCATAATTTGAATCTTGGCTCTGAAGGTTTCATACATGACACATTAATTATTGTAATCCATGAAAATAGACATGAAAATAGACCCTTATTTTTATCTCTTGTTTCAATAATTGTTTCCTTTTCAATGCTTTTGTATGTCAAACATCCATTCATTGTTATATGAAGAGGCAAATGTATAACACATAAAATACTCCTCAGATGCTGATGTTACTTACTTTCATCACTGAGTATTTACATGTAAATCTCAGAATTATGTTCAAAGTTCGACAGGATGTAACTACTTGAAAACACGTGTCCAAAGCTTCACAGTGCTTGCACTTTGCAGAATATATCATCTCCACACAATACTAGATGGTATTCTTTTATAATTAATATTACTCCGTGGTTCAGAGGGCAATGGAAGGGATAGGGGAGGATCTTTATTCAAAGACAGAGTTGCGTTAAAGAAGTGACTACATATGCTGTTTCTTATGAAAGCTGAGATTTCTGAGGGTATTCGGGGTTGTGTCCAAGATGTATATACAGAGAATAAATGATGACAAAGCTATAAATACTATATAGAGTTAAATCATTCTCTCTGCTTTAAGTTTTACTTTCGATTACTTTGCTTCAAATAAAGGCAGGCAGCAGCCATAAAGCATATGACACTAGATGGCTCGCCTGACTAATTTATGAGTTAAAAGGCAAGTACAAATCAAAACACACAGGTACAAACAGAATATACGATGTTTCATAACATAAGGGGTAATTGAGTAACACTTTCCACTTCCATGCAGTTATAAAGCTTGGGTATAATAATATAATTATTAAGCATTACTTTCATATTCAAACTGAAATCTGAAGATTTAGAATTACGTATTGCAAAGGAGAATTTCACAGTTAGGTAAGAACAATGTAATTGTAGGTGGTAAGTAAGTAAAATAAAGTTCGAGATATAAGAGCCACTGAGAAATAACTCGCTAATAGTCGGCTATAATTGTGAATTTTATCATTAGATGTACACAATTCTTTCGTAACAGAATCCGACAAAGGTAGGAATTTCACATCGTAGTATTTATACACATCGTTCTGTAGCAACATCTTCAAGAAAAAAGTGATAGGTATGGGCAAAAAAAAAGTAAATCGTATATCGCATATTTTCGAAGCATTAAAAGTCTTTGAATGTAAGATTCATTAGCATTGCTCCATAATTATAATAAGTCAGGCGGAACTTGAAATGGACAGATGAGGTAAAATTGGATGAAAGTATCATATGCATATAGGTCCTACAGTATTTATAACTATGGAACCACCTTTGACCTTTATGGAGACATTTTCAATTATAATCATATCCCACTCCACCGCATGGTTTACTGCTGAAATAGCTTATAAACACAACGTCTAAAGGTGGATAAAGAGTTACATAATATCATATGAATATTATATATACATATCAGGACTCAACAATAACTCTTTTTTGTCTGGTTGTGGCCTAAAATAAAAGCAAAAGTTACAATTTGTTATTGATCTTGGTTGCCAATCGGGCCTCATAAAGGTGAATTGGTTGTCCGACGTTGTCGAGCCCTGTATAATATGTATTTATATACATAATGATATAACCCACAAGTAGCTAATGTCCAAGGTTGATAAGATATTCCACTTTTATTCCGCTTTCTCCTCAGATGCATGGGCTGTATTCATTGGATTCATCAGTGCTGTCGCATTTACGATTGTGTTCGTTGTAACATTCTTGGCATTTCTACGATACAAGAGACCAAGTTGCTTTTTCAATGGCAAGTGTGCTTTATACTTGGTATTCATAAATAATGAAAGTTATCGTATATCAATATTATCACTTCTTCTATGTGATGGATGAATATTCGTGGAGTTAACTGTAAGATACAAGAATTTATGTGCTCAAAAAGTAAGAGCGAATATCGTCAAAGTCTTTTAACAACGTATCAATTACTTGATGTTTTAACAATAGTTAAGGTTGTACCTTGTTAATCCCATTTTCCGTTTTGTCTGTCTTTGTTGTAGATTTTTCTCTTCGATATGTGTGATAAAATGCAGTAAAAATCATACACCTTGACAGTACAGAACAGGGGATAAATTCGCTGTCTTTAAAGTTTATGGTCATCTCGGTTGACTGTGCACTGCACCCACACATTGCTTATTTTGGGAATTCCATTCTTATAACACACGTACGCCGAAGGCAGTTCCTGAAACGCCCGGAAACGCATTTAAGATATGAAAGGATGCATAAAGATGTCTTGTTAATTCTCCAAAGAAATTGACTGTCAGGTACCCTTGTTTCCGCCTGGACAGAAAATTAAGAACTGCAGGCAAAGATGCAGACAGAAAAGTTGTTGAGAACGGATATGTTCCTTTCTCCTGTCAAGGTAATTGACAGTGTCATGCTGATGTCGATCTCGGAAAAAAGAAAAATCTGTTTTTCTCAATTGCTTTCTTCGAGAATATAGTAAAATCTCATAGGTATGCTAAAATTAAGAAATGGAAATGAAATCTCTTGAACACCAACAACACAATCTCATTTACCTATGATAACCTGTTTAGTGTTTGCGTTGATAAACCAGAGGGTTTGCTCCAACAAGATCTACCCACTTCCCCCAGGAAATAGAAGCATTAGATAACCGGTTTCGGAAATGTTTTATGCAGAAAGTGTAAGTTGCCTACTTCACAATGATTCCAGTCAATTAATGATAGCGCGAGGGTGACAAATTGGGTGCACGTCACGAGACCGACACCCACGAGTCATACAGCCCACAAGTTATACAGCTCACAAGTCATACAGCCCACGAGTCATACAGCTCACAAGTCATACAGCCCACCAGTTATACAGCCCACGAGTTCGAAACTGAGTAAATAAAGCCCAAGAGATCGACATCAAGTAAAATAAGCCCAGCAGTTATACGGCTCACGAGACCGACACTACGCACATAAGGCTCATGAGACCGACACTAAGCAAACAAAGCCCACGAGACCGACACTTCACTTAAAAGGCCCACGAGACCGACGCTACGCATACAAGGCTCACGAGACCGACATTACGCAAAAGAGGTTCACGAGACCGACACTAAGCTAAGAAGGCCCACGAGACCGACAGGATGAACAGCGCCACCTATAGACCAATAAATTGTATAGGGTGTCCTGATAATGGCATAAAAAGATAATGAGAGATGGAAAAGGAGAGTTGACAGAGTGTAACCCCATCAGTTGCCCCCACCCCCTGAAATAATCAGAATCTTTAATTGTGTCTGCGTTGGTGTGTGTTTGTGAAGAAAATGAACAAAATTCTGTAAAAGTGTGTAATAGATCTTTCTACAATAAACCTACGAGGGTGTTGATTTAGTATTAATTAAGAAAATATCGTCTATTAAGGTAGCGTTAGGGATTCGGAAAAACAAACCAAGATGCATCAATGAAAACAGCTATTGTATTTCACAAAAAAAATGTACTGTTTGGAGGGGAGAATAACACAAGCCACAAATCGAGGTGAATCCCTGCGATATAAAACGTTTTAATCAGTTGAATTACATTATAGTTACATAGAAAATTACAAATAGATTTTACTCCAAAACGTTTAAGCAGGAGGGTAGGGTATCTAATATAGCCTAAGTAACTAGTGAATCGAGAAAGAGAAGAGGTAAAAAGGTACATCCTGTCCATGATCTTCTTGCTAAAAACCGGGAAAGCCTATTAAAAATAGCACGATGGCATTATCAAAGCTCTAAAATTAATCCATACATCGTTCTTGTCCTCTTTTATTAATCAATTTTTGTTTTTTTTTTTCTTTTTTTTTCAGGGGGGGGGGGGGCATGAAGAATACAATTCTATTTTTCTAATTGATAACAATGTCGCTACCTGTCTGGCCTGGCCCCCTAGAAGTATGTAGAAGTACATATTTGATGTCGTTCATATGTAGATGGTTACCATCTTTCACTTGATATTGTGACGAAATTGCACCCGCCAGCATGTTACTTTTCCGTTCATGGAACACCCTGTGGGCCTTCTTTGCCTACTGTCGGTCTCGTGGGCTTTCTTTGCGTAATGTCGGTCTCGTGAGCCTTTTTTGCTTATTGTCGGTCTCGTGGTCCTTCTTCGCCTACTGTCGGTCTCGTGGGCTTTCTTTGCTTAGTGTCGGTCTCGTGAGCCTTTATTGCTTAATGTCGGTCTTGTGGGCTGTGTTTGCTTAGTGTCGGTCTCATGAGCCTTTTGTGCGTAGTGTCGAACCCATGGGCTGTATGACTCCTGGGCCGTATATCTCGTGGGCTGTATGACTCGTGGACCTATTATTGATGTCGGTCTCGTGGACCGTATGACTCGTGGGTGTCGGTCTCGTGGGATGACCCCGACAAATTTACCACAGTTAACGTATTACTGCCTTCCTTATCATTCACTGAATCAATGTTCACAGACAAGAATTATATAAAGATACACACAAAAAAAAAACAACAACAGAACGATTATTTTGGTCGATGACAGATAATCGTAATGTGCGACTTTTTTGTGGATTTGAGCCACACTGTCACATATCAATATTTGTCTTCTATTCTTTTGTTCAATAATTTATTTTTCTGAACGTTTCATAATCATCAGTGTGGATACTAACATAGTGCCCCGTACGTTCCGACCTTGCAGGTTAGGCAGTCACATTCTTTCATGTGTTCTACCAGATATTTCACATTTATAGGCTAAATCTTGTGTTTTGTTTTGTTTTGTTTGTGTGTTTGTTTGTTTTCTGGTCCGCTCTACAAGCTGCCTATTACCTTGGCTTTTTTTTAAAAACATTTTTGCACAGAGTGACCAACTGCAGTTTAGAGAAAGACACGCCATCAATATGTTTTGGTGGCTCTTTATCTCATAAATTAGTCTTTTGCAGGGATACGAATTTACCTTAACATGGTGACTATTTGTATTTTATTTTGAATGGAATAACCTTGCTGTGGTGTGAAGCATTCCATTCAAATTATGTATGGATGTTTGATGTGATTGGTCGTTTCAAATGCCTTGCTTTTTCATGCTTAATTAGCCCTTGATTTCTGGACTTTGTAGGCAGCATGTTATCATTCATCTGAATCCTAAACCAGATATGAATAATTCCTGCAGTGCTTCTGCTTTTAGATTAAATCTTACGTGTAGCAGAATTTCGGTTGGTGCGGTTGACACATTTCACAGCGAGGCAACGAACATTTCCGAGTGTTATGTTTGTTTGTATTTTTTCCCACTAGGACAAGAAGCATGGCCGACAGACAGAGATGGAGATATGAAGAACATCGTTAATGGCGAAGGTACCGCTTCCTCCAATCAAAACAGCCAACTGGTTAAAGACAATGCAGCCTTTGAAATGGAAGGGGTGACATCTCAGAATACCTAGCTTCGTCGAATAAAAGAAACCACGACAATACACTTAGAGTGTTTGGCGTCTATCTACAAGGGTTAACTACAAAATGAAACACTATTGAACATTATTTTATGTACAAATGAACGACCATTAATTTGACAATCATAATGTGTACTTTATGGATTAACTATAAAATCCTTACTTGTAATCATTTAAGTCAGAAAACAGCTGCAAAGCCTTTAGAATTCATCAGAAAGGTTTGTTGTATGATAAATTGAAGATAAAAGTAGTAACATTCCTTAGTTATTATGAGGCCTTCTGATTGTATTGAACATTAAACATATTATATATGAGTATATATATATATATATATATATATATAATTATATATATTATATGTATATATATATATATATATATATATATATATATGTATATATATATATATATTATATATCATATATTAATGCAATAATTATTACAGCTAACAATTAGTTCTGGTTAAATCTTTACATATGAGTAAGTCAACATGAGCTATGGTGGTACAACTGAACACAAGTTCAGTTTGGAGGTACTCTGATTTGTTCATGATATGAATTCATTTCGATGAAAATTAACCTTAACTTTTAAAGGGTTATGATATCCACGTACACTTCTATAAATATTCATGGTTAGTCTGTTGGTTTGTTTTTTCTCAAGGCACATAATCAAGGCTCAACTAGAAAATTAATTGATTTTACTTTATCCGAAGGTTCGTTAATCCGTCGGTGAAAAAAAAAAAATATGTTCGTTACACCGAAGGTTCGGTATTCTGAAAATGAAATAATGTTCATAAAGTAATCTGAACATGAATAAAATTTGCTTAATACGGAACCTTCGGAATTACGAACCTTATTTTCACATTTTGATTAACGAATCTTCGGAATAAGGAACCTACCCGTCCTTTTAGGATTCACGAAACTTCGAACAGCTGTATCTGTTGTAGTGTCAGTGGCGGTATATAGTAATAACAATAGTAGTCCGTCATATAATATAAATGGTGTAATACTTAAACTATTTCAATGCTAAAAAGATATTCAATTGATAATCAGTAGTGTAGTTTCCGACAGGACCTACAATGTGCTCTCAAAACACCATGCTGAAATCGCACATACGGCTGAAGACAGTAAGGACTGAATATTGCATGCCTTTGAAAAAGAAATCGAATAAAGAAATTTTGTAGGTTACGGAGTGAAAGCAAGAAAGTTGATTTGGATATCTGAAAGATTCTTTTTATTTGCACATTCAATGTTATTTTGGTTAGGGAACAGTGACTCCTTCAGAAAAACGTTAGAGTGAGGCAATCATGATTAGATAATTCTGCAGTATATAACTGGTTTTTCATCTATCATTTCTTCCAAATCTTAGAACGCAAATAAATAAAAAAAAAAACAACGATGTAAATCAGCTTTGAAATTAACGTGTGTGAAATGACAAGCCTTATATGATAATGTGAAACAAGTTTGGTGCCAATTATACAGTCATGGTGGATTTACATTTTTAGATGATTATTAACGTTAAGGTGCATTAAATTGACATGAAAATTGTTGTCAGTCCATCAGATTGAAATTCATGCTTTTCCGACGTTTCTGCATCAGTCAAAACAGTCTCATCTATCATTTATGAGGTCAGAAAATTCAGCGAATAAACCCTGTCAGCGCAATCTCGAGACGTATCTAGTCGTTTTAACAATGTTGAAACTGCTTAATTGGATTTATTAAAAAGCATGTCACATTCCACTCTTTCTGAAATATCATTTTTTGTAATATCATAATTATTTTCAACAATAGTTTATATTTTGTGATAACATTTTGTAATAATATATATTTAACAATATTTCATATTTTGTGATACCATTTTGTAATATATCATTACAAATATGTTCTGCTTATGCATTGTATATAATTTTCTATGTTTATTTGATGGAAAGGAAAATAAATTTGAACTTTGAATTTTGAACTTTGACCAATCACAGACCAATGTTTTATTTATAGATCATTTTATGAATTAGTGCAGCTGCAAATAACTATTTCTTATCTAAATTGTGTCTTATCATCTATTTTGTATCATCGCTTCACTCATGAATAGTACATGTAAGTCAGAAAGTCTTAATAAATGAAATATAATGTTTAGCTTGAGATTCGCATAGTATGTGTAGTCATAATCATTTCATATTGACGGTGCCAAGTGCTCACACTCATATTGTCATCTATCCCTTGTCTTCCATTAGGGTATAGGTGCTGAAGTGGTGATTTTATTGATAATGAAAACGATATATCAAATAGTTTATGTACTGAAATTAATAAGGTCAATTTTCTACAAAATTGAATGTAGAGTGTCGTTTATAATATGCACTATTAAAGTATGCTTCATTATTTGTACGATTTACCATCGATTTATTATCAAATGAAATTCCCTAAAATATGGAAATCAAACATGCAAAATCTCAAGCAAGCAGTCACCAAAAACAGACAAGTATTATACTGCCGACGGAGGATCTAGTGATTGGCAATGCCAATCAATGATCTGCGTAAAGATGTGTAGATGGGTGGAGAGGTAAAAATAAAGGGGTAAAAGTGTGTTGCAATCAACAAGAGATAAACTCTCCATGCTCCATTCACCCTTGTCCTCTCCTCTGCTAGGATGCTTACAGACATAGTCTGTCACTTCCACTCGTGGGGTAATAAGCTCTTTATCTTCATCAAGGGAAGGCGTCACTGCCAGACGAAGGAAGAACGAAGCAATCCTGGAGTACCGTTTGCTTTAACACATCCTGTCCTTTTAATATCCAGCTGCAGAAATAACGGAATATTTCTGTCATATCTTCTTCCGATTTTGGCCTTTATCAGGACATCTCTGAACTACACTTTTATGAATAATATAGGAACAAACAAACTTAAAAATTTTCATTTAAGAAAAAAAAAAATAGAGATAGCAATATTGATTCTCATTGTTTATATATATGTATATATATATATATATATGTTATATTAAACTTAACGATTTCTACGCTTTTGAAAAGAAGAGGTATAATAAATAAACTCGTAATGGATAAAATGAATAGTAATTATGAAACTGTTAATAGGGCCTAACATACAGTATTAGCCCTTTGAGAACAAGTAGCAAGAAGCACTCTACTACATTACGCACGTTGCGTTAATGGTGCTATGAAGGTATCTTGTATCGCTGCCGTGAACGGAATATTATTTCAGGAGAATAATTTTGAAGCTGAAGCCTAAAAACGCAAAATTTATACAACAAGACGCGTTGTTTGTGAGTAGGCTGATTTGTCTTTGTATAGTCTCTTTGATACACTAATAGTTGGACCCCTGTGAAAACCAGCTTTTAGCTGACCAGGGCAATCCATCCCATGAGTGGAGAATGAATAAATAAATAAAATAAATAAAAATAAATACATTACGCACGTTGCGTTAATGGTGCTATGAAGGTATCTTGTACTCGCTGTCGTGAACGGAATATCATTTCAGGAAAATGATTTTGAAGCTGACGCCTAAAAACGCAAAATCTATACAAGACGCGATGTTCGTGAGTAGGCTGATTTGTCTTTATAATATTCATTGATATACGTGATTTGTCTATCACAGTTTCACAAGTATTGTAGTTACTTTTGATTTTCATATACAGCAAACCCGATGAAACGAAAATGGTAGGTAAATAGGCCAAAAAATATTGTCAAAAGAATTGACAAAATGAATTCAAAGACAAGAAACAGACGGTGGAAATACGAGCTGTATAACTCATGGGCTTTATGACTCGTGAGATCTATGACTCGTGGGCTGTATGACTCGTGGGTGTCGGTCTCGTGACGTGCACCCAATACGGGGTCATCCCACAAGACCGACACCCATGAGTCATACAGCTCACGAGTCGTACAGCCCATAAGTTCGACACTACGCAAATAAAGCCCATGAGTTCGACACTAGGTAAAAACAGATCACGGGTTCGACAGATACAACACGGAGCTTAATGTGTCGGTCTCGTGGGCCTTGTTAGCTTAGTGTCGAACTCATGGGCTGTATGACTCGTGAGCTGTATAACTCATGGGCTTTATGACTCGTGAGCTCTATGACTCGTGGGCTGTATGACTTGTGGGTGTCGGTCTCGTGACGTGCACCCGGAAATACCGATTAGACATTCTTTAATAAGCAATCCGAGTACACATGTATACGAGCTGAAGTGCGTAGGCCTATACAGACTCGTGAGAGCAGAGTCATGAGAGTTGCAATAGACAGTCATAAAGTCAACATGCTGAAATGCACATGATACCATTCAATACAATACAATGCTACGAAGAAATTATAATGCTCAAACACTAATATACAATTGAGCCATCGGAAAGGGTTTACACACTCTGGCTTCATAACACTTGAATTTGTTACTGTTACTAACCACTGAAGTGTAAATAATAATTGTTTGTCTGAAACATCACCAGGGATGACGTAGTGAATAAATTACATCGCTTCGCAACTCTGTATGCTATCAATTTTGAACAGGAGTGTAAATTGCAGGGATATGAACTCACAACTGTTGATCATGTACTCAGTTGAGTGACAAAAAAAGGCATGAACTTCTGACGACGGTATCAGAAACATTAGTAATTAATTTCCTGAAAACATTCATTAAAAAAAAATAACAATACAGATAGAAATCTACAAGCCTACGTTCTCTTTAGCGGGAATCACTGAAATTTTGCAATGTTTTAAACATAGCGCGTTTCTGTAGTGGAACCTATTTTTTCATTAAATTTAACCCAATAACACAGATTACCTTATTGATCCTGTCTTAATCCGTGCAGAATCCCCATTTCATTGCATGCATGGTTCGGGTTAAAAGTAGCAAGCATTCGCTACTCCACCGTAAAGATAAATACAGGCTTATCATACCTTTAACCATGCCTATATTCGCGTGCGGTAGACGCTACCACGCGTGACAGCCCGTGAGCCCAAGCAACCGTGGTGTCATCTTTTCATTCCTTGTTCTTTGGCAAAAATTGGAATATTAACAAAACAATAGCTACCTGAAAAGGGGGAAGAGGCTGTCGTTCCCCGTCCATGAATATGGTCGTTCATGTTGAACCGATACATGTACGGACATGGTTGACATCACAGCTATAAAGATACATCCTTCTATGTAGTAACCACTGTAGGCAAAGTGTACGAATATTTCTAAGAACAGTATACTAGTAACTTATAGCATCATGCATTTGAAATGTAGGTGTGTATACTGTTGCTAATATCTTTAGCTAAGTAACCACAGCAAAACAAGTGTAGTTATGTTGTTTGAATACAACATGATTTCAGTTTCAATTTATTTTCATATTTCTCATGGAAATGTCATAAGAATACCATTTTTCATTACCAACATCACAAAACACAGATTACACGGATTAGGTGAAACTTGCCCGATTGTACAACTGTATCAATAAACAGAAAGGTTTGTTTACATAGGTAGAGAGCTATGTTTAAAGTACGCGAAATATGACTGGACCTATGTATATAAGGAAGCCTGTTCAGTCCTAGGTCCCAGGATAAAATCAGGTATCAATAGGGAAATGTATTGAAAACAGATATCATTTTAGACCATACAATTAAACGGAAATGATCTAAAGAAAAAAACAACAACAAAAGACGCTATAAGAGACACAAAGGGGGAGCTCTAGGTAAAATAGCACAATAGCCGGCTTTTTATTTTTCTATTGCAAAGATCTCCAATAAAATAAAATAATAACATGAAAACTACCTTACACAGTAGTCATTGACAAAGTCAATTGGCTGAGTGTCGAGTCGTATGTTTGTTGATTGCCTAATAGAACAATGTTTATGCTGGTGAAGGAAAAAAGGAGAAGAAATTGTAGGTTAGGGAAAGCTTCGCTGCCTCATTCCTGTATAAGTCTAATGCTCAACACACTCCTTCACACACATGAACACGCCGGCACACTCATAATAAAACACACAATCGCATACACAAACAAAGACACATAGAAACATACTCTATATAATAAATCGGGTTAAATGAATCAATAAATCAATGAATGGTATGGCATTTCAAGATTGTATGATATTCATTTTGAGAATACTGTTCATCGATATTGGTGGCAATGAAAAAAAAGTAAAATAGGCTCACATGAGGTGATAAAGTCATTGCTTAAAAAACTCTTTCATTAACCCGCCCAGAAATCTTCACTAAAATGTAATTTTCTGGGAAAAAAAAACCCCAGATCGATGAATAAAATTGACACATGATTTGAAACAAAACAATATGTCTTAATGAATGAAAAATGATGACTTTTAAGGGTGAATAGATGTAGGAATTGCTGCATAGTTTGTCCCAGAATCTATTAACATTGTAAACACATTCTGTTAACATTTCACTGTTAACAGTTCATCATTTTTCCGATTTCAGAGACAATTTTTTTTTCATGTTACTTTAATACCCTGTTTGATTTGTTTCATTTTAACCTTAAGATCTCCCTCGACAATGATGCACACATATTATTCTCTTATTCAGAGTTATAATATAAACTTTTTGGAGCAGTTATCGGACTACTGTGGATTTCCTTAATTTGTCTCTTGAACAGCAGGTATGCGGAATCTTAAAGCGTGAAATGACACTTGTTCGCATCGTTTGCTTTATAAAGAAAAACAGTGCTGTGCATTTAAGTTAATCATTTACATTCTTCTATGAATTTCCTCTTTTTAGATATTACTCATATTACTCAAGAATGTTATTCAATTGATTTTGCGTCATAATTTCATATGAAGAGGAATACAGAACGGAGATTAAATGAAATCATATAAATCAAAAAGACTTGTGTACAGTGATGGTGGATTGGCGTACTCATCGCCTTCTGAAAAAGCGAAAACGGTTGAAATTAAGATCGCTTCTGAAAAAAAAAAATGTCTTTCATCTCGGTGGTCCTCCTTTGAATGAAATTAAAGTTCAGTCTTTTCCATTTGTACTCTTCAGTGAAAGCCTTGTATACACAAGGTGTCTTGGTATTGGCTTTAAGGCTGACATAACATCGCCATCGCTAATTCCGTGTTTAAGTTAGCGCGTCAGGTCAGGCTGACAATTAGCTGCCTATAAGCCAGTTCACAGTTATAATCTGAGCATGTGCAGATAAAGGTCATTGCAGACCTTCTCTTGAAATGGATTTGCAAATGAGGCATTCAAAACCTAGATAGGGCTTCTTGACAACTGCGTTGTAAATGAACCAGGTGCAGATTGGTATTTAGAGGTAAATGTGCATTCTTTTGAGCAACATTAACAAAAGCCATTTATGCAGCACTGACATGTAAATTAACACTTCCTGCATT
The DNA here is from genome assembly GCF_964275005.1 of Diadema setosum. Classification (NCBI taxonomy): domain Eukaryota; kingdom Metazoa; phylum Echinodermata; class Echinoidea; order Diadematoida; family Diadematidae; genus Diadema; species Diadema setosum. The sequence goes on from NC_092690.1 coordinate 28,096,458, forward strand.
GCTGTTTTCAACTGCTCTTCTTGAGGACTATTCCATGTTTTGCAAAGTCTGTGGTTGGAGAGGTCATTGCAGACTAGTGTTAACTGTGAACTGGCTTATTGCTGTGTAACACGTAAAGGAATACAATAATGTGGTTATGGTCACAACCCCCCAAATCAGCCTGCTCGGCGACCGGTCGGCGAGTTTTAAGCTAAAACCGGTCGGAGAACGACCGGTGACCGACCAGTTACCGACCAGGCGCCGCTGATTTTTAGGGCATCGGTCGGTGGCCGCTGAAGTTTTAACGCGGAGTTAAAATTTCAGCGGCGACCGACCAGTTTTCACTCGCTGCCCAAAATACGCTCGGTGTCCGAGCAGGAACCGCCCAGGTACTGACCTAATCGAGCGGTCGCTGCCGAGCGATTTAGGGAACAAAAATAATAGAGACAAAAATGCAAACAGCACAGAAGAAAACCAAGAGAATAGATCGAGCGGTCGCCGTCGAGCGATTTGGGACTAAAAATGTGAAGATAAAAATGACAGAGGCAATGAAGGAAATCAGGGCCTAGATGGAGAAGATAATCTAGCGCAATGTGGAAGAAGCAGGGGAGGGATAAGAGGCAAGGAAACCCCACCAACATATCAGCATCTCAACATCTCGGCAACCAACATGAGGGACATTGAAGTCAGAGGCAACCACTTCGGGGCAAAAGAGATGAACGCTAAAAGTTAGTGTCGATATGTTGACGTAGTAAAATATGGTTTGGTTTACCTTATCATTCATTAAATGCCTATTGGTCGAAGAAGAAATGAATAACAAGAGACGGGGGAAATTAAAATATGAAATCAAATAGGAATAGAAAATACTATAAAATACAGAAGCAAAAAATATATTTTGGAAAATTCTAATCTATTCTAATCTTTGTTCCATCTTGGGTGTTCCTCCCTTTTGTTTTATTTTCTAATTTCTAGTTATCTGTAGTATCACATGGCGGAGTTTTGTTAGTTGATAATCTAACTATTAGATGTTTTGCCTCAAGTTTTCTCTTGATTAATTGATTAATTAATTAACACATCACAAATCACATAGGAACATTAATAAACACAGGTAGCTCGTGATAAATTTCCGGCAGAGACCGGCGGGTGGCCGCCGGTACGCCTACGGGTCACCGGTAGATGACCTATCGATCACCCGTCGGTCGCTGAGCAATTTCGTAAAAATCGGCCGGTGGCTGGTAGGAGATCGTCCAGTTGCCGATGGGGCATCGCTCGGTGACTGCTCGGACTCTGCTCGTTGCAGATCCCCACATTTCGCCAAAATTTTACTGAAATCGATCGGTGACCGACGGGAAATCGACAGGGCGCTGCTCCGTCATCGCTAGGATTTTACAGCCCGCTCAGCATCTCCAAAACTGCTGAGCGGTGCCAAAATTTCAGCAGCGACCGAGCAGGCTACAAATCGGTCGGTCGCCGCTCTGAGTTGTGACCGTAGCCTAAGACGAGTTACAAGACGCAACCAACGCCGCTGATGGACGCTTGCAGTTCGTGACATATGCTGCTGTAGCTGTCTAGCATACACTGGCAGGATAGTCGTACCTATCACCAACGGACCTCTTTAACATCGATAAATTTTGATAAATATGTTACTTCCTTATCGTTTACCGAGCTAGGGAGGGATCCATGTCTATACAAGATCCGCTTTTCAGTGAATCACTCGTTTCCATCGATATATTCATTTCTAAATGTCATATCTGCAAAGTATGTATAGGCCTAATTTGTCTTATACTTTTATATGATATTCATTCCCATATTCAGGTTTTACTATACTTCATATAGTTTTTACTTCTTTTCTTTTTGTTTATATACTTTGTATATCGCTTTTTGTTCTATGGAAATAAAGTAAGATAATTGAATAAGGCCTATTTCAAGCTGACTGCATACACACTACATCATAGCAGATTCATCTTTGGTCTATGCTATGCTTTCTAAAACGTCCTTCACACAGATTCAAATATACGTGTCAGAGTATTTTGACCCGGTGTCCTCATTGTGAATTGCGTACTTCAGCGCTTCGCTATACGAGGGCGGTGGATCGGCGCACACAACCTCCAGATTGTGTTCAACTACATCGGCCGTTCCGCCGCCACCGCCGCCACCAGCATCCCCTCTTCTTCCGACAGAGTTTGCAGTCCTTTCCGGCACCTGGTTTTTAAGGCACCCCAGTCCTTTAGAACAGTTGCAGACTTTCCAGTAGGTAAAGCAAAGACAGCAGAAAGAGCAAACAAGGATTAATCCAGTGACAACATACAGGAGCAAGTCCTCAGTGCCTGTACAAAATGATAAAACACGGAGACATGCATTTCATGTACTATAATGTATTATATTGCCCCGCCCACAAAACAACAACAATAACAGACATGCGGTTATAAGCCAAGGGGAAGAATTGCATCTTACTTATAGGTTATAAGTACTTCAAAATTTAGGTTCTCCTATTTCCCTCATTTCATGGCAACCATGCTTGCACACAAAGTTGGCCATCATTTTCATTTGTGTCCGTTATTTTCACAATCATAGCTGTGCACCCTATAGTATCGACGTTGTTATAAGAATATAAATTTCTATTTCCGCTCATTCATTGAAACAAGCCGAGAAATTATAACTATTTGTGACCGTGCATCACAAAACCAACAAAAAGTAGCACCCCTTGATATCACGGGAGGACTAAAAAAAAGGTAAAACGTGTCAACCAAGTGTCAGTTTTGAGTTTCCCATATTCCCTCAAAGAGCAACTCTTTTTTCTAGATTATGCTTAAGTTTGGGCTCATAAATGAATCGGAAAGTGTGTTTTCAGCAGTTTTTTCTACAACCCAGGGATCTTTTTGTAGAGGAGTGTGTTCAGGTCTGTGTTAGAGGCCTCTTTTCATTTCTTGAAAATCTTTTTACACACTCTTACACTTTCAACTCTAATAACTTTTGAAAAGTTAGTGCTAGTGATTTGAAAGTTGGTATTCATCATGGAAGGATTGTGTTAAAGAAGCATGCTCAATATCAGCTTAAGCTGATAGTCCCTTCATTGTTGTTGCTCCAGTGGTTTACATCCTGTTTTGTTTTTGTTTTTTTTTTCTATTCATCGCACAGCTAGCATAACTTGGTGAAGATTAAGCGCCTGAATAGACCCTGTCGTTAAGTGCGTCTTTTCTCAGTTCACATTTTCCAGGGTGTGTGCTTTCTTTAATAGAGGCGATCAAGTCTAGAGAGATTTACCCCGAATTTCTCATATCATTCCATCCTACAACTGTATCGTATCTCCAAATGACTCTTCATATTATTCTTTACCTTTACCTCCTACATTTTTGTAACAATAAAACAATAACATCAAAGTATAATTTCCATTTCACTTTTTGTTTAGGGTGAAAACTCATGTAAAATCACATTACCATTGAGCGTTTATCATTTGTAGAGAATGCATCATTTGTAATCCCTCTTAAAAGTGCAACAACAAAACACTGTGCTCAAACTCTGGTTGCTCTTGCTAGATGTTTGTGTTAGTCTCATTAGTTTAAAAAAATGCAGCAAATATGAAAAATCAAAACAAAGTATTTGTGTTCTTCCAATTTTCCATACAGTTTCTGTAATAATCACTCATTTCTTTAATTACTTGTCTTTCATTACCTATCTTTTCTCCCTTTATTAAAAAGAAGAATTCAATACCAGTTATATTAAAGTCAGTCTGAAAAGAAAGAGTAAAGTTTTGCAAGTACAACAGTCAAAATTTGATCAAAATTTGATAGAAATTCGGGAGGTTGTTAAAAAGTGAAGTTTCGCTAATTTCAGCTAAACAGTTTTCGTACTGTTGATATGAGTTTGCAAATGACTGAGCTGATGATGTCATCACCTCATATTCAAACAAAAGAAATGATGTAAATTCAAAGTTTATGTTATTAAAATGTAAAAAAAATGTTATCCCTGGTTGAGTAACTTTAGCATAAAAGTGAACAACATCACCGCATATTTTATTAATATGAGGATATCAGTCAGGACTCGAGACTGAGGCAAAAGTGCCTTTGAATGAACAAAAAAAAAATGGAAATTTTATATGTGACCCTGCACCACAAAACAAACAAAAAGTCGCCAGATATGAAATTTTAGTTAAGAGTATATTCTGAAAGAGCAGACTTTAAGCTTTAAAATGATGTATTACTCAAATCAAATGGACTCACCTAACCTATCTAGATATTGGAAAGAAAGTACACACTCGGGAAAAGTGTGAACTGAGAAAACAGGCTCTGAAGCACAGTATATATTCAAGCGCTCAATCTTTACCAAGCCATGCTGGTTGTGCGATGAATGGGACAAAAAAAAAACAGGATGTAAACCACTAGAGTAACAACAATGAAGGGATTATCAAATAAACTGAAATTAAGCACGCCTTATTAACACATTCTGTCCTTAATCAATGCCAACTTTCAAAGTAGTAGCATTATCCTTTCAAAAGTTATAGGAGTTGAAAGTGACGAGTGTGTACAAAGTTTTTAATAAATGAAAAGGGGACTCTAAAGACACACTTAATTAAACATTTCTGAAAAAAAAAAGAAAATGTTCGAGATAAACTGCTAAAAAACAAACTTTCCTGCCCGTTTTACGATCCCAAATTTTAGCATAATGTAGAAGAAGACTTGTTCTTTCAGAAAATATGAAAAAGTCAAGATCGGCTCGGTTGACCCATTTCACCTATTTTCAGTCCGCACACGAAATCAGTGTGTGCGACTTTTTGCTCGTTTTGTGATGCACGGTCACATATGCCAATTATACGGTAAGATGTTACGTGATGACATCGTCTGTTCACTTTTTGCATATTTTTACTGATTGTTCAAGAACTGTTTCCTGAAAAACTTTAAAATGTCATACCTTCCTTTTCTCTGATCCTATATTTCACACTTTTTTCACACTTTTACCTTAACCTGCAGTGGAATTCCCTTTAGTAGTTGTTTTTTTTTTGGTGTTTTTTTTTCTTTCTTTTTTTTTACTAAGATACCTTTCTTTGTATTTGAGTGTAATAGATAAACAAATACAAATAAATTTGTATTGTGTAAAATATCGCACTTTGATCCCTTTCTCCTCCTTCATACCAAGAAACATGGGATCGAATCTTAACTCCTTCATTATCATAATCGCGGCTGATTTGTAATTCCCGTTTGTTTGTTTGTTGTTTTTTTTTTGTTTTGTTTTTTCCGAGTATCATACATATTCCCCGATCCGGCTGATCTATAAAACTTTCTTCCACCCATACAATCTCCCTTTTTTCAAGGTTTCCTCTGCTCTTTTTTTTTTTTTTGAACTTATCTATTTTTTTTTTTTTGGAAAAACAAGATAATGTAAACTGATGAATTTCCCATTTAAAAAATCCGAAAACATTTTTTTTTTTTCCAGAATCTGTATTTATAAGTCCTTCTCTAATTCTATAATTTTTTCCTTCATTTTCCGAACATAAGCGATGTTATACACAAACTACAAATTTCCAATAAGGACTTTTATTCTTGATCCAATTTTTACTACATCCCAAAACCCTTAACCCCATTGCTGATATATCATATCAAGTGGATTTTCCCCCTGGGATGAGCAGTTTAAAACATTATTCCACATTTTACCACAAAATTGGCTAAATCATCTGAGATTATCCGGTAAACAAAGTGACTTTGCTCTCTATCTTTTTGTTTATTGTTAAATTTCTCTTCCCCTCAATATCTATTGAATTCAAAATGTCCAATCTAAAAAGTACATCTTAAATGTCCTTCTGACTCATTATTACCTACATTTAACCCAACTCTTTTTGTTATAATCATTAACCTATGATTACAAAAACAACAACAAATGTATTTACCTCACAGAGCTTTCACATTTCAATTGTGTAACATCTGTAATTGCTCTTTTTCTTCACTTCTACGTAACTCGAAAATATGCATTTCATAAAATCACACGTAACCCTTTCAAAATACATTTCATCAATGTATAGCTGCCTCTTGAATAACATACAGTAAAACTTTATTCAATTTGAAATTTGGTGAGGAATTAACTGAATTGAAAGCACCGTTTTCTGTGGAAATTCCGTGACTAAAAACACATTGCCCTTCCATTCGGAATAATTTGTTTTCCACATTTCTTATAAGATGTGCTTCTAGTAAGAATACAATAACTGCCTCTTTCTCCTTACACCAAGCAAATTTTTGCTTTTACTTTCCTTTCTTAAATTTGAAACATTCAACGAAATATGATTCTGTTTGCCCTCTTTTAAACCTTGCATCATTTGAAACATTAAATAATAATTAATCACGACACCGATGCTACACTGACCACATCAAAAATTCTAGGTAAAATTCCCAAATAATCCTTAGTCACAAGAAAAAAAAAAAAACCACACAAACACGTTCAAATCGAGAGGATTTGACTCGATAGGTTTACGTTTCTTGATAAAAAACAAAAGACATCCTCACCTGTCTTATACAGCATGTAGCGTGTACATTATCATGATAGTCTGGAAGAAACGAGCAGAAAAGAGCTAATTCCGACTTTCCTTTTCTTTTTTAGCGAGTTGCCTCGTGTTTGTTTGTTTGCTTATTTGTGAAAACATGTTTCTTTTTTATATTTAGGCAATTTGCCCTTTTCATGAATTTGGTCTTTGGGCCTGCTGTTGCATCATAATATGATGAGCAAAATGGGCCATTCTCCGATAAAGCGTGCAGTTACCGTTGTAGAAATGACAAAAAAAAATCAACATCAGAGACTTCATTTATTTTTCATCATTTCAGAAACTTCAATCCCTTAGGAATACAAAACAATCAATGGGTGATTTCTGAGAGCCCAAACTTTTCCTAGAAACATTTCCAAACGTATAGAGTCCTTGTGTTTTGCGGAATCACTATTATCAAAACCAAATATCAGATACGTTACCAGAGGTAGCATCTCAAAACTGTTGATTGTCTGCCTATTTCTTGCTTTAAAATGGCAATGATAATGTAAAACTACAAGCTTAAACATCTAAAAGCATCGTTGAAACATTTTGGAGTCAGCTTTGATCTAATCTGAAATAAGAATGATCGTAATCTATAAACTGAAGGCTAAATAAAAATCAAGAACATGTACATATTTCGGCTTGAAATATGTTTCCCTAATCTAACTTTTACCTGCATTTGAATTACAACAATAATCCCATTGATTATGTATGCAACTTTATGAACAAGTATTATACCTCTCATAAATAGCAAATGCCAGGTAACATCTCTGTCAGATTAAATACATTTCGTATCGAAAGAAGAACGGTGTTTGGTAAGGTATCTGACGCATCAGACGTTCCGTTAGTATACAATTTTAAACCCAACACCAATCATGCCAATATATTCATTTTAACTTGTAAGAACATCACAATATGATTATTTTCGTTAAAACACCGCACTTCTAAACGTAAAAAAAAAAATTCTCGTCCTCGGTAGAAGATCATTCTTCAATAAAACTTTGAGATGTACGTAAAATACGAGTCAAGCAGGCACAATTCCACAATGCTTCTTTTCTGATATTATAGTTCCGAAATTTTGTTATTATGATACACGGAAGACGGTAAGAATGAAATTGGAAAAGATATAAGCAAGTGATAAATATAAATTCAAATTCCTTTGTTCCTGTCTGTAATAAATTAGGTCTGAAGAACCAATAAACGATGGTAACGTATCTGACAAAGTATTTATGTTTATTGACATAATAAACTACCAATTTACATCAAACCCCGATCACTCAAACATATGATTAAAAAACCTGATGCAAAACGTTAGAAATTGTTAGACATCAAATCCTATCGATATTTTCAGAACATAGACCTGCAACGAAGGGAACGATCTTGACTTTAACCATAATACTAACCCCATTTTATGGAAATAAGATGCAACATTATAATGAAAGGTAATAATGAAAGGTTGCGTTTGCTGTGAAGTTGAAAAAAAAAAGGTGGGTACCAAAACTCAGCCTCTAAAGTCTTTCTATATTATTGTGGAACATAACACGCACACAGGCACACACACAAACACAACAAAGCAGAAAGAAAATTAATTTGTAACATGTCTGACGGCACTTTTTGTAAATGCTACAATAAGTGATAGTACATTTCTGGTTTATATGAGTATAGGTTTTAACCTTTTGCAAGATAATCGAAATCCACTTACACGAAATATTTTACAGCATATAACTCATGAAGAATTAAAGTATTTACTTCATGAAAACGGCCCCGAAGTGACTGAGATGTCCAAAATAAAGTACAAGAAAGATGTCCAAATAGAAGGAGATGAGCCACCAAATTTTGTTTGAAACTTATTCTTTTACTTTATATTGGACATATCGGTCACTTCAAAACCGATTTTCTTCAAATAAACTCCTAATTCCTCTTAGAACTATCCTTTTTAGCAAGTCATATCAAGAGAGCCCGTTGTAAACCGGTTAAATCCGCGCGCAAAAGCGCGGCGCGGATAACCTTTTATTTTGTTGGTAACGTATCTGACGTGCCGTTACCGTTCTCATACTATTATCTACTAAAATGTTCATTTTCTCAAAAAAAAAAATTGTTGTTTGATTAATCATTGCCTTAAGTATTCAAAAGTATCTGAGCTTCGTTTTTATTTACAGCATACTTTTTTTTTTCTAAATGAATCAAAGTTTAAGTAACGTATCTGATGTCAGCTTATCGTAACATGAGGCTTCCGCGGCTTCGGATCAGTATATTTATTTTGTAACAAGAGATTCAATGAATAAATCATGGTTCCATGTATGCGTTAGGTTGACTTTGTTTAATACATGAAATTACACTGTCATGCGGCATTTCTTTGATCTTCATTCAAGAGTCTGAAAAAAAGGTAACGCATCTGACTGCGATTTGGCGACATGATATACATTATCTCTTAGAAAAATATCAAAACATCACCTTGTTATGTAATATTATTTTTCATTCAGGCACTCGAGGGACAATGACATGAGGTACAAAAGATTTGATCTGAATGATATGTTTACAAGTAACAACTTGTTATATGAACACTTCCTGTCCTGGCGACATGGGGTTTTTAGGGTTACATCAAACTTCGGATCGTATTTCTAATATTATCTCGGACGTCCCAATAGCTTTATTGGTATTTATTTTACAGGTCCGACCTCTCAGATGAATTTAAGCAAAAAAAAAAAAAAAAATTGATTTCTGAGGAACAAAATATCGATTGAAACTGTATAAACATGCTGGCGACACGAAAATCGCAGTTTTGCAGGCTTTATCGGAGAATGGCCCAAATAACAGAAATAAATTTCTAACAACAAGTTACCTGTACCTAAATACGAATTTACAGAATTCTTAGATCTGTGCCCCCCCCCCCCCCCCAAAAAAAAAAAAAAAATGTTGTTACAACGTTGCACTGAATTTTTGTTGCAATGTGCAGGCCTATGAAAATTTCCTAATTTTACCTTTTGATTAAGGAATTTAAGAATGTACGAGATAAATTCAAGGACCACATATTATTTCAAATTTTCTTAATTTGGAATAACGTTTCAAATTTAACTTTCTTTTACCATAATTTTCCTCATATCTTTTGACTGCAGATTTGACAGAAGATTCTTCATTTTCCTTCATTATTTTTTGCCTTTCTTTATCTTTGGAGGGTTAGAGAGACATTATTGAGATCATAGGTTGATTTCTGCAAAGTAATTTGCATTTCTATTGTGTGGAATTGATCGTTTTTCAAATTCATGAAATTCTTCCGCCGAGGTGTTTTCATTGCAACTGGTTGACAAATTGCCCTACATCGACGTAAAAAAGCACTGAATTGATCAGTGTTTTAGTATGTATAATAGCCATGATAAAAAAAAATAAAAAAACATGGCAAAACGTACGCCCATGATTTTTTTATCATGGCTACTACTAAAACACTGATTAATTCAGTGCTTATTTAAGTCGATGCATTGCAACATGTCAATCAGTTGCAATTTATCGTTTGTTCTCATTATTATATGGAAGAGGAAAATACGCTTGAATAACAACTTGTCAATTTTGCAATATTTTTTCTTTTGTGCCTTGGAAAAGAAAAACGAATGTGTTCACTCATGCGTAAAGTTTACATTTCCATTGACCTGCTAGGTTGATAGCTAATTAAATTACCTTTAACATGGTATATAAAACACCAGTTTTAGCCAGATAGTCTATGAGGAAAATAGATTTGAAAAAGTGTTTACTTTCTTTCTTTTCTTTTTCTTTTTTGCTGAGTGTATAGCTATTGTTGTGTGAAAATTATTTGCTTCAGAATGGTCTCATATTCAAGTAATGTGCAGTTTAATGTTTCCAGGTTAGCATGCTTGTACAGTGGCGGGGCGATCGTTAACTGCCCGTTAACTAGTCATCCCCTTTAAGCAGGGCAGCTCTTTCAGTTGGTTAACTGTTCTAACAAGGAGCCCTGCTCACATTATGTACAGATAAAAATATCATGGTCATAAAACAAAGTAAAAACAATAACATAGCTTACACTACAAATCATACTCCATAACACAAATACAAACAAACTCAAACATTATTACTATTACTGCTTGATAGGATAATCAAAAAGTGTTACCACTTTACGATACCTTCCCCCTTACAATTTACATTATTTAATACCTTCAGATTTCTGACTTCACTATCAGTTCTTCATAGAAAAAAGAACAAGCAAAAAACATATGATATTAATGCTATATAACACAAAATAACATAAACACACAAATCTCAGTTAATTTCCTTACACTTTCCATATATATAACAATATATATACGCATCTTATGGTATTAGGCGTTCTAAGAACTGACTATTAGTGTATATATATATATATATATATATATATATATATATATTGTGAAGCGGGCTTGGCCTCGTACGTGGTGGGTACTGCATCATTGGTATATGTGAGACGGAAGGAGGTGCAACTACATTCTTGACACTGTGAGTAGGTGCTCAATAAACTTCAAAACTTCTCGTACGTTCTGGATAGAGATTAAAACAGAACCTATGAAAAAATGTACCTATATCTTATAAAAGAGTTTCACGGCGCGAATGACCTTCAAAGGCATGTAATTATTACTGTGTCATCGTCCCAAATACCCCCACGCCACATCACCCCTCACACTTCACTGCCCCCGCATTACATGTACGAACCCCTCACACTCACCCTCCGGACACCACACACACCACACACAAGCAAATCCCCACGCCCTAAAGGTAACTATTGTGCTTTAATTTATGTTGGTTTATGTATTACCGTTGATATCACCTATACTAAACTACTACTACAACTGTATTTTTTCACCGCAAGTGTATGTGATAATACTACCTTTCCGTTGGAGCGAATGTAATATTTCTGCCCATATTTCTTTTGCTTTGTTTTCTGTTTTTTGTTTTTGTTTTTGTTTTTGTTCTGGTGTCTGCCTTATTCTGTTGAAATGTATGCGAAATGGTGTCACTGCCTATATTCCGTTTGATTGGCTTCTTGTTATTACTATTTCTATTTCTATTTCTGTTCAAATGCATGCAAATTGGTTGCTATTTTGCTTTTATGTTATGTCTCATCAAGCCGTTGAAAAAGGCTAGTGAAATAGCCGAAAGCTCGAGGAATAAAGGCAAGACTGAACACCACTGCAACGTCTATACTGCAAGTTTTCCTTCCGTCTCATATATATATATATATATATATATATATACCTTTATGCATGCTGTTATATTATCCCAAAATAAACACAAAACTTGTGTGATTAAGCATAATCCTTATACCCTTATACAGAAAATGAAAATAAAAATTGCACATTCCAATCTACACAATTTGACTTAGAGATAGTATCGTAAACATAACAATTCATCGCCTGTCTTGTGCAGAGCACAAAAGAGCGGAAACCGACTTGTAAATTACGTGATCGTTATAATGCATACATTAGAAACTTCGTGTCTTCTTAGGAAGAAAGGAATGTTAAGATGGATATTAATGATGAAGGAATAAATGTTCTTGTTCGCGTTATGACAGGTCAAGAAGTTGTGTTTTCTTTGAATAAAATGTTATATTCACATTTGTTCGTAGTGTACTCATTGGCACAAGATATGATATTTTGTACAAATGAAATCGCAATGGAATTAGGAAAAATGGGAATGTATATCATTATAGGAATGGTGTTGTATCTAGATACATATTGGCCAGTCAACTCTGTGAAGTATCGATCAGCATTTGGATAAACATGATCTCGGAAAGTATTTGCTGCAGAAATGTTTATCCTCTCTGCTTTGTTAAAAGCGCTCCTCTGAATACTATCACGTACTGCATTTATGACTACAGAAGAATATCAGATTAAATTGAGGGAAAAAGAAATCAAACCCCCCATATTCATTTCAAAATTTACCAACAAAAATAATATTGGCAATATCATAGGGGAGAGACTGAAAATGTTATATTCTCTTTACACCGAGTACAGGTATACTACTATGATATTTTATGTTATATTACTTTAACTGTATCCAAGTTTAGCTGAAGCTTATGTGATTCAAAATTCCTTAAAATATTCTGCACTTATGAAAGCATTATGTATATTACTTTGTACTACTTTATATGTAAATAAAATCATTTGAATTTGAATTTAAATTGAGGAAGTATTGCAAATCAATGAGATGATAAGCCCTTAAAATGCTTTGCAACCTCGGCTGCGCAAAAAATTATGATTGACTTTACGAAGAAACGGTTAAAATGAAAAAAAAAACACTATTACTCGAACACACTTTAAGAAACACTAACAATGAATAGTATAATGAAAACACTAACAATGCATATTAAAAAAAATACAGCAACTAACTACAGAAATGTGGTTCCTGGAACGTGGAGTGATTAGCTGACAAACGAAAAAAAAAAAATCATGATTTATCTGGCGTGAAATGAACAATGCATAATCTTTTTATGTTTGTTTGTTTGTTTGTTTGGTTTATTTCTGCATTTTCTTTCTCCGAATACAATTGCAAATGAAAACAAAATGATACAGATACATACAAATCAATACAAAGAAAAATCATTTGCGTAACAACATTCAGTCTGAAGTGGCATAATTATGAATCAAAATAACATATTAAGGCATACTGTATCTATTAACAAAGGAGAAATCAATACAGGGGACCGTCATCATAAGCAGAGCTTGACGTGGATGAGGCCCTATCTGAATATGTGATACCAATGTAATACAACACCAATTATATATGTACTCATAAAACTCTTAATCTTAATACACAAAACACATTTTGCTACAGGAAAAAAAAACAGAAAAGAAAAATAGTGTGTGTGAAGCATTGAAATAATGCCGTTTAATGCCAGGATACATTCCTGAGGTTATCCCAAGAAATTATTTTTCAAACAGCTCCTTTCCAGGGAAAACCCCATAGCATTGTTGTTTTGTTTGTGTGCGTGTGTGTGTGTGTTATAAATTATTTTTGATAATACGCTATTATAGTTACGTACTGTTTCATATCTAATCTCTCAGATGCATTACTTTGCAACTCTTGCTTTTTTTTCTATTACTTCTTTCTGTTATTTCTATTACTTTGCAACTCTTGTTTTTTTTTCGCACGGATTTGTTTTTCTTTTCTATTCTCGTTTCAAAATCTGCAGGCAGTGTAGATTTTTCCCCCTGAACGCTCTACTTTTTAGTAGATCATTGTGTTCCATCCCTTTGTTTACGTTTGGTCCCCGTTAGCATGTGTGCGTTGTTTCTAATGAATGGATAATTAATCGTACCTATATTTTGTATTGCACTTGATGACTTACGCTTCTTTCAAGTTGTTTTACAATATGAACTGACAAATGCATACATTGCATTATGGATTACCTTGTGTCTGATGGACAAGAAAGTATAATTGAATTGAATCTAACTGAAATTGCTGATTCCTTCCTCCGTCTGCGTCAGTTTATATTTATCCACATTGGCCGCTTCTCTTTGCGTTTATTAATCTTCTTTCCTTAGTTGTATTTCCTGTCTATGTACCTCTCTTTGAATATAGTTATGATTATTTATATATCTTTTCCTATCAAAAACGTACATTAAAATTATCGAAAAAAAAAAGTTGAATTGAAACTGAATTGAATACCAAAACTCATGTCAACTCGGACTCGTCACAATAGATTACTGGCTTTACTTACCAACTGAGCCGAGCGAGGGTGTGGAACGTAAGTCATCCGAGACTGTGCAGGGTAAATCTAAGAAGTGAATCACAGAGAAGAAGAAAAAGAAAAGAAAATACCAGCTTTCTCTATGAGAATGAAAAGACTCAAAGAATGAGCTTTTTTATTTTTCTTGCTCCATTTAGATTCTGTAAAAAAAAAAAAAATTATATATATATATAACTGGCATAACAACTTTCAAGAAATCAGTCATGCACATGCACAGTAACTCTTAAACCAATGTAAACTGTTTAGAAATAAACCTGTGGAAAACGAAACATAAACAGATATAGATATTGGTTTATATGTTAAAAATGACATGCCACATATTAATTGTGAGTTGTTACTATCATTGTAGTAGATAGCAGTGTCAGAATAAACAACTTCATAAGTGAATTGCACTCTAATACTTTTGAAATACTGTCACAGTGAATAATCAAAACATTGATTTGGCAGGCTTCAATGTTCAACTGTCAATATCAAAAATGTTTCCGCGCCTACATCAGTACCTTTTTTTCACATTTAGTCTAAAAGGATGTTGGAAAATATTCTTGCTACGTCAAACCGCCGGTGATTTTTTTTTTCTGAAACGGTTCCAAATTATTCTACTTCTTGTGTCATTTTGTTTTCTCTTTTGTGTGTTTGTGTGTGTGTGTGTTTGTGTGCGTGTGTGTGTGTGTGTTTGTGTGTGTGTGTTTGTGCATATGTGTAATCATACACAATGACTACATCAGAAAAATATATGTTACAATAAAGAACACACTTAATCCAATCAACACGGGTTGTCATGTGTGTGTGTATGAGTGTGTGTGCGTGTATGTGTGTGTGTGTATACGATCATTTACGGCATGACTATATCAGAAGACTTTCTTACACAAAACAACATACTAAAACCAAATCAATTTGGGATCAGAAAGAGTAATTCAACAGACATTGCTCTAAGACAATTAGATGATAGAATCAAGACCTTATCAGGGCATTAGATACTATCGACCATCACACTTCATGCATTTTGAGAAACAAACTAGATAATCCGGGAGTGTGAGGTACATATTTGGCATGGCGTGAAAACAATATGTCTCTCTTTAATCTAAAGACTCACAAAATTAAACTTAGCATGTGGAGTTTCGCAGGGCTCAATATTGGGCATTGTTTTGTTTATCTTGTACATCAACGACATTTTGAATTCTTCTTCAAAATTGACTTTCACTGTTTGTCCAGATGACATTACTTTACATATTCACAGAAAGACATTGACGTTTTTTCCACAATGATCAATTCGGAGTTAGCAAAAGTTCAGTTATCGTTCGACTGTTTAAAATAATAATAATGATAATAATTTTTATGCATTTTCGAAATGTTTTATGTTCTATCTGTTAATCTCAAAAATTTCAGTTTAATGTTTCATTAAGAAATTTTCAATAAATTTCTAAGATTAACTATAAACGAGAATATGACTTGGAACGATCATGTCAAAAAAAAAAAATGTATCTAATTCAATACCAAGAAATACAGAATACTATAATTTTTTTGGTATTTTTTTGTGGTACACAATGCTTTTATTTTTCCGCATCTGAATTATTGTTGAAACTGCTGCAAATCCAGGAGTACTCTCGTTATTACCAAAGAAAGCAATTAGAATATTCCAACATAAATGCAATTCAACTATTGTATGATCGTACCATTCCCATTTTCAAAGACTGCAGGAAAACAGTCAAAGTTGAATACGTCCACATATTCCAAACAATAACTTTCATGTTTATTGTGTGTCACACATTTACTTCCATTTTTTTTAAATCATACATTTATGAGAAATGAGATGAAGATTAATTATCAGTATATTATGAAACATATCACAGGTTTTCCAAACAAAATCTTCTTATTGACCATCAACCCAAAGTTGTTGGAATTCCTCATCCCCGTGCAAGGCAGTTGTTTTATATTGCAATTATTTGCCCTTTTTGACATTTCCATACATATCCACCCATTCCCTGTTTTCTAATGGGGGAAAATTTCATGAAAGCGAAAATGCAATAATTTTCTATATTTTGTTTTTAAATGACTTATTGACTGTGTTTGAACACGTGATCTTCCTCAGAAGTTGTTATTTACCGAAATTTGTGTTACTATACCCTTGTTTGTACATTGCATTCTGGAAAAAAAAAAGTTGAATCGGATTGAAACTGAAATTGAATTTAGAAAATGATATTGAAAATACTGCAAGTATCAGCCAATGAATATTTGCGTTGGCGGATTAATATTACCAATTTCATCTGCGGAGACAAATTGTGAAGCGGTCCACCCGAAAACGACGGCCACCACCTGGCGAGACACCGTCATGGCTTTAGATTTCCGGTTGTACCCTGTTGACACGCGCTTCAACTGTTGAACTGTTGCAGTCTTGAATATGGAAATTATTTACAATAGACATAGATTGATTAAGAATTTTTATTTTGGAGTTAATCTGACAAAGGAAAGTACGCGTCATGTTGATATCCATCTTTTATTTACTGAAGAAAATAACCTCCTAAAAACGTCTCTTCTGCTCATCTACACCTTTCTTGCATTTGACATGTTTGAATTTCTGGGCGTTACGTGGATAACATGTATGATTTTGGAATGTGAACAAGTCACAGTTTTGAGATATCTACAAACAATACACCTTACGCCCTGCCCCTTTTTTAAACGGTTTCGGGCGTCAGGTCCACGTGGTGAATAATTCAGGTTGACTTACCGGTTTGAATAGTCCTTGCAGGAGAGCCTATAGGCCTACACATCTGTTTAAAGGTAGGTCTAATCTTTACCATTGGGAGCAGTGATTTAAAAAATGTTGAAGTTATCACATTTGATGTATAAGTATAGGTCAGTATTAAAAAAAAAAAATCCTACATATTATAAAAGTTTCGTAATAAAACCCACAATTTAAGGAGATCACTATTTTGTCTCAACAAACCTTAACCGTTATAACTATATACTGTTTGTTCCAGAAACAATCTTATTATAACTATTGTTCACATTCTTTTTGTTTAACAATACTCAACATTGATTATTATACTGATTAACATTTTAACATTAGTTGTTTTAATCTCACCTCATATTTTTGAACTATTCTGAAACACTATACAGCTGGGTTTTTGCATTTTGCTAACGGCAAGTAATGTCTTTAATTTAACTCACTGTGCTCCACGGAAGACTCCCAACACTGCGCATGGCATACACACACACACACACACTCCAGAAATCTATCTTCCAATTCATTTCCGTTATTATTTTGTCATAATTTTACCTGATAGCCAGATGACTAGAGACAAAGAGTAAATAACATAAACCCCTTGTAAAGTATAAACTCCCCCCCCCCAAAAAAAAAAAAAAAAATACCGTCGGATTACAGCATTGATAACTTTCAATATTTTAAAACTGTCTGAATGCTACTTCAGGGTCTAAAAAACGCATCTTTACCTATACTTTGCAGAAAAAAAAAATGCATTCAATTCGGTAAAGTGGTCACATAATATAGAATGTTGATTGTTGTAAAGCATGACATGGGTCTGTTTCTTCCCAGTTTAGCACTTGGATTCTCGTTGAACTGCATATCAGTGTGTCCACACAATGGACAGAACTTGGAGGGAAGAGATTCCTGACATGCTCTGCAAAAATCCTCATTTCTCTTTGCAGAGTGTCCCGTTCTCATTGCAGAGAGTCCCGTTGTACCGTATGTCCCAAACCCCGGGGGGTTGGGGACATACGGTATGATATGCGTCGAATTCAAACCTACCGACACAACGTCGGGATAATGGCAAATGACAACCGAGCTATTCGCATAATCGCGTTTTGGTTTTAGTTTTGGGTTTGTTTGTTTGTTTGTCTTTTGACACAACGTTATCTTATAGCAAACCTTCATTTTTGTGACAACAAAATAATAATTACGCTAGTAATGGTGCATCGTTACAGATAAAACAAGTTATTAGGTAAAATGAGAAGTACTATTAATAGAAAGGCCATTAAGCCCCAGCTTAAATATCTCCAACCCGGGGAAAATTACCCAGTGTTGTGTTTTTTTACTGTAAAATACTTTGATCGCGGCGCTTTGGAATTTGGAAGTACGAAAATCACAATCAACACATACTGGTACGCACATTGACATATCCGCGTAAACAAAGAATTGCCCTAAAAGAGAAAAGAAACTTCATATGACATACTCGCCAATATCCCGCGGAAGAATAGGCCCAATCACACGGTGTCGGAGTGTCCCATCGCTTTCAAAATGCGGTGTGTCAAATGCGATTCCGTCGAAGAGCAAGGCTTTTTTAGTAACGCAGTTACTCTCTGCAGTACGAATAGTGACATTCATGAACCGTTACATCCCTTGAATGTGGCGACGGTTACATCAGAAATGTTATGTGCCAGAGTGACGAATGTTGTGGCTGCCGTTACCTTAAACTTGGTTTTTCCCCTGTCCGGGTTATAACGAGCTGCCTGGATGGTCCGCTGGCTCCATTCAAAGGCGGCCAGATAATGTTACCCGTTTGTAAAGCACCTATCATATAATTCTGAGAAGGCTGCTTCTCAACCGTGACAACTGGCAACCCCCCAGAAACAAACAAACATCATTCGTGAGCGAGCTTTTCTGTTTCCTATCTGTTTCTTTGAACATCAATTACCCCACCAACCTCAGATCGCGAAGGACCGGAATAAACTTGGAAGACCATATTATGTGACCGTGCATCACAAAACCAACAAAAAGTCGCACCCCTTGATTTTACGTGAGGACTCAAAAAAGGTGAAATGGGTCGACCAAGTCAATTTTGAGTTTTCCATATTTTCTGAAAGAGCCATTCTTCTTCTACCTTTACTCTTGAGTTTATGATCATAAAATGAATGAGAAAGTTTTTCTACAACTTTTTTTTTTTTTGGGGGGGGGGGGGTGGGGGGGGGTAGATTAGTGTGATCAGGCATGCCTATAGAGACCCCCTTTTCATTTCTTGAAAATCCTTTACATACTATTCACTTTTCAACTCTAATAATCCTTTAAAGGATAATGCTACTGTTTTGAAACTTGACATTAATCATGGACACAATGTCTTGATAGATCATGCTCAATTTCAGCTTTAATCTGATAATCTCTTCATTATTGTTCCTAGCGTGATTGGGTGCTCAAGGACGCAGAAAAAGAAAAATGCATGCATAAATCTACACAGGTGAAGTTGTTAAACAAGTCGCCTTATTATGGAATTACTTTTCTAAGTTCCTGGAATATGCGAGCCTCCTATGTCATCAATCATCCTTATTTAGTGTGCTTTGGGCTTTTCAGAGTATATTGGTTGATCTGCCAAGAACCACAATTAATTCCACAAATTTACAAATGGCACCATTAGCTCATGTAGGCCCTACTACATGATGCGAAATTATGAAAATCGTCTGGAATTCCAGTCTGTTGCATGCGCGTATGCATAATACCTTGCTATTGCGGCGGGCGCGAGCCGACCGTTTTTTTTTTTTTTTTTTTTTTTTTTTAATAATATTAAGCATCGACATATTGTGGGACACCGCAATTAAATGAAGGTTTATTGTGTTTATTGCTCTTCGACGACATTATAAATCGGGGTAGTTTGAGGCAATAATTGCATTAGAAAAGTAATTCCATGATAATGCAACTTGGTTAACAACTTTACCTGTGTAGATTTATACATGCTTTCTTCTTTTTCTGCTGGTGCTGGACTCGGTGTTGAAGGTTGCTACTGAACCGAGCTCCGCCGTTTGCATTAGCGATTTAGCCCATAGGCAGGGCTCGACACTAACGGTGGCCCGGAGCCACCAAAAACGCACGTCGGGCCACCAAAATTTCAGAAATGAAGAATTTGGTGGCCTGATCGGGCCACCAAAAACGGTCGGATGTTTGCCTTTGGGCCGCCAAAAATAAAAGTTAGTGTGGAGCCCTGCCTTAGGGATTATCATCTTTGTCATTTCATGTTCGCTGCTGGTGTTAGCGTTGGGGGTGTGAGACCCACATTTACGTCCATAACAAATTGCACTTTTTACGTGCAAAGTCTATGCTAATGCAATGGTTGTCCACGTAACAGGAACGAACACTCTAGACATGGCTACATAAATCTGAGCTTGGGAGCAAAATTAAGATCATTGTGTTTTGGAAAATGGATGAAATTTGTAACATTTTAATCCGTCTTCCTTGTTTGATTTGATTTAATTTGATTTGATTTGATTTGATTTGATTTGATTTGATTTGATTTGATTTGATTTGATTTAATTTGATTTATTTCTGCTTAATTCCGTTACATTAGATATGATTGTGTACAAGTCATTTATGACAAACAGTATATCGACACATGGGCCCGAATTCACGAAGGTAGTACAATAATGAAATCATGGTTTAAAACATGGACAAAAACCATGGAGCGCCAAGATTCGCTCGGAATATTTCGTTACGAAATTGGTCATTTCGTTGACAAAATGACCGTCTCGTTAACGAAATTATCATTTCGTGGATGAAATGTTCATTTAGTTACAAAATGTTGTCATTTCGTTTCAAAATAATCATTTCATTGACGAAATGACTGATTCCGTAATGAAATATTTCATGCGACATTAGGCGCTCCATGGTTTTTGTCCATGGTTCAAACCATATTGTACCACCTTCGTGAATTCGGGCCATAGTTTTTAGTACGAAACAAAATAATGCAAAACAGGCACAAACAGCTTAAGGAACTTAAACAGAAGGGTCTGACTCTTTGGTGCACCAAGCCATGACGTCACTTTCGTTCTGATGCTAGGAGGACGTGAAATCCTTCGAAGACGCGGTCTTGATTCTGGCGTAGAGCCTGCTGGAGAACTCGGAGCATGCGCAGTCCTTTAAAATAACGTCATTACGTCAGGGTCCACGTCCAGGACGTGAAATCGAAAGGTCCCTAATTTCTTGTTGCGAACATGTTGATGGTCGAGTGGTGAGCACCTCCAAGACTGTGAAGTATGAAGACAGTTACCAACCTATGCAACGAGATTACCTGATACCAGCTGATGAAGACGGGAATGGGAATACAGTACAATAATGATGTTCAAAATGACACGTAACAAACAAAACATCGATAGAATGAGCAGTAAAATGCATTGTGATACAAAACAATACGATAATTGCAGTAGTAAGCACACTAGACAACCTAAGGAGTAGATCTTTTTTTCAAAGTTCGGCTGGTCCAATCACAAATAGATTTTCCCTTGTGCGTCCTGGAAGTAAGAAGAAATTGAATTGAATTTCGAAAGTTTTGTCTGAACACCACACGACTGCACTCTGTAAAGTATTAAAGCAGGTAATTAAATCTTATCATAGATTGAAAAATTGAGGACTTTAATTGAAGGATTTGTATGTTTGAAACAGATAAGAACAGGGGCCAAATCATGAGACGATGTAAGCTTGGCTTTATTACGGCATATCCATTACATGAATCGTTGAATGCATGTTCTAAACACGACAGAATACAGATGCAAAGTGTGGAGGCAGCGGATCAATGCAACAGCGCCCTCTTGAATGAGAACTAAGCAAGTGTGCCCGACGGCCTATTATTGTTTGCGCTGAACCAGCATGAATGCAGCTGTAACAACTTTGAAAATATGCAACTGAATACCAGCATGCAAAGATACGTTTACTCATTATTTTGTTCGAGACTTGCAAAGAAGGACATTATTTTGTCTAAGGAAACAAATAATCTCCATTTTGCTGACGTAACTGTCTATCTGGCCCTTATTTGATTCTGCACTGCACACTGGCAGTAAAGACAACGAACAATAATTGATGGAAAGCACAAAACAGTAGGGCACCTCACAGTTTATTGGGAATAATCCCCATTGTCCTTTTTCTTTTTTCTTTTTTTTTTTGGTCTTTACTTCAACTTATTATGCACTTTCACTGTCTCTCTCATCTATAGATATAAGGAGACTATAGTCTCCTTATAAAGGCAATATGTTTCCCATTTTCCTGGTCTGCCGTAAGGCAGGGTCCCATTAGAAAGCCTTAAGTTCAACTCTCTTATAAACTCTGTTTGTTAGTTGTTGCTGTTTTTTTTTTCAATTATCGAAATAGAAAAGGGCAGTATTATCCTAAAAACGATGTCATCATAAAAACATCATACAAATGAAGTCGTCTTTATCCAGGGTAGCCTCTTCAGTCTTGCCACTGCTACCAGAGGACCCTACTATTACTATTACCTAAGCGCTGCCAGGTATTCATTTTACACCTGGGTTGAGAGGGACATGGTGGGTTAAATATCTCGTCCAACAACGTAAGCATTGGACATTCCTGAACTCGGGTAACCCGAACTCGGGTTATCCGATTTGGAGTCGGGAGTCTCAGCCACTGTGCCACGGCGCCTGTTTGCGATGCAAATAATCATGCAGGTGACCTAATTTGGCAATTCACTTTTTCTCTTTCTATACCACAAGTTTATTATGGGGTATTTCTTTTTTCTTGTTTGTTGTGATTTTTCCGTTACCAATGCCATTGGTTTGTTCATAGCTGTAAGGACCCACTTTGATGATTATGGCAATGATAACATGTTAAGAAAATTAATCTAATGTCATCTATTAATAGTTCAAGGATTTCTTGTTAAAAGAATCTTCAGCAATGTGGTTGCATTAATATCAAAAACAAGGAAAATAAGTACAAGTTCTTCACATTTTGTGATGTTTGGTGATGTCAATGTCCATAAAAAAAAATCACGACATATCACATTCTCACATTCAAAATAATCACAATGCAAATATTAAATGGTTTCCTTTTTTTTTCTTATTTTCTGAGTGAAAATTCAACGTGGTCACTTTGGTCATTACTGTAAAGTTTGTCTTTTGTTAATATCGGCATGATCAGTATCATTCACAAAGTATAGAGATAACGCTAACAGTGTACAAAAAAGAAATTTTGAAATTAAGTACGAGTTTTGTCATTCAATTGATACATCTATGACATGCGTGGGTGGGTTTTCCGTTGCAGCGTCTGCGCACATACGCAGTAATCCCACCATCACGAGTTTGAGTCTTCGGAGTAACTCGAGTAATAATGTTTGACATTATAAACAGTGATATTTATACGAGAACGCGTTTGAAAAGCCCTTTAAAAACCGCAACAGCAGTAATATCATATAACACGGAAGACGCTCCGTGGATTAAAAACATCGTGTCGCCATCACCATTATTATTACTATTATTATTATTACATTGCAGTATTATCATCATTATCATTTATATTATCATTATCACCATCACCATCATCGTCATCGTCATCATACATGTTATGAATAAGATAATATTTGTCGGGGCGAATATTTCCCGGTCATGCTGACAATAAAAACATAGGGATCAAGCTCACTGCTGTCTGGAGTATTCGGCAATCTCACGACCCTGTATGGATATTACCGCTGGGGGCAGTAGTGATGATTTTTTTTTTTTTTCAGCGCCAACTTCCATTAGACCTTTTTTTTTTCCCCGCTTTCGTCAACATTAAACTTGCACTGTTGCCAGAAGTATGAACTTTTTGAGCCATTTAGAATAAAATAAACTTAACCCGTTCCTTCTGCAATTCTCTGAGTACCTTTTATGCCCCAAAACGAGATTTTATTTTTTATCTTTTTCTCTTTTTTTTTTTTTTGCCCGTCAACAGACAGGCAGACCAGCTGGTAATCCACCTGTGTGAAGGCAGTAAAGCGGTACAATGTATCCCCCTTTCCACGGTCAACTACATGTGCCAGTAAACAATGGAAATATCGATCGGGTGCGAGGTATGAATAGAGCGTGCGCTGATGTGCTCACAGAATATTTTGTTCTACACCAGACCATGCAACTGAAGGGGGAGACTGGGGTCAGCGAACACAGAAATCTAACTGATCTCAGCCTTGATCGCTGTGTACATGTTCGTACGAGTTTACAGCAGAACAAGTGAAAACTAAATCAGGAAAATACTATGAAATACGCATTTTTCAAACAGAAAGAGAACAAATGCTGATAGAATAAACTCTGATCTATTTATCAAACCCACTTTTCTGGGCATTTTGCACAAAGAAATTTAGGCCACGAAAGCAGGCACTCTTGTCTTCATTTTGGAAACCTGGTATACCAGGTTCCCGTAAGGAATCGGTTAAGTGGATCCCGCTTTTGATTATATAATATTATGGAATCACCAAATTCAAGATCATAGGAAATAGCCTCTAAATATTCATCATTTTGTACATCTTGTTCTGTTTCATGATATGTGACATGTCTTCACGAAAACTATACTGTAATGTCGGGAAGATCATTTCTTTGTGTGTGTGTGTGTGTGTGTGTGTTTCTGTCAGAGGTAGGCCTATTATGAATTCATTGGATGCTACGGTTTAGATTGATTTGTAATTTGCCTTACTTCATTGCAAGGAAAATATTTACACCAAAAAAAAAAAATGAATTGGAGGAAAGAAAACTGTAAAGAATGCATTGCCAAGAATGGCTTTACGTGCATTTTCTTTCATATTTTTTTATGATCTCCGACTTTGTGCAGGTCGTGATGACGCACCACACACTGTTTTACAAAATATAAACCATGCATTCACTTATTTTCTTGTAATTTCATTACATTACTTCGAATTCCAATGAAACTTCAGCTGTTCAGTTCATTTCATAAAACTCTTTTAGTCTCAAATTTAACACGTTGTAGAAACCCATCTGAAGAAAAGTATAGTCTCCTGCATTTCTCTCTGTAAAAAAAAAAAAACAAAAACAACAACAACAACAACAACAACAACTCTCCACTACCTGTCACGCAGGATATTAAAAAGGAATGTATCCTCAACGAGAAGTCGTCTGAAAGTGCATTGAGAAAGACTAGTCCCATCCCAACAGTTATCTACGTAAACATTTTCACCAATACAAAAACACTAGACATATTTCTCACTGCTTATGCATTTTTCGATCAAATGCATAATCATTTTGTATACAGGATTAATCATCGTGCCTAGCTCGAGCAATAATCACTCACGCCACTTTCTAAAGTGTTGTGTTTGGGACATTCATTTCATTTCTTTTCTTTTTCTTTCCTTATACATTCTTCGACGTCTGTATTTGTAATTCCTACGTGATTCCGGAAGAATTTCATCTCAAATCAGCATCTGGGAATCTTTGCTATACAAGCAATGCTTCTATGTACATTCCTCATTTTTCACATGTCTAATCTTGTCCTATAAGTTCAATTCAATCATTCTATCATTCTTCTTGTGTTCATGGTCATTTGTTAAAATTTTGAATATTGAACAATAAAAACAAACAAACAAAACATAATATCGGGCTGACATGCAGATTCATCGACGTAGATTGTGACCTGCGATGTGTTTTTTTATTGCTGATAAAACAACACATCGCTCAGGATTGCAAGTTGATACCCGATGCTGGTATCTCACGCACAGCCGTGCATGTAAACACTATCACATGACATAAACTGCGAGATGTGTTTTGAAAGGACAAGTCCACCTTCATTATACATCATGTGGTTTAAGTGAATGCAGCAATATCAGTAGGACACATTAGTGACATGTGTTGTTTGAAGGTTTGCATGGTGAAGTAAATGAGGGAGAAAGATTTGCGGTGACACCATGTGTATGTGGATCGTTGTCTGGCAGAAGAGCCTATAAAGAGGAGAATTGAAGAGGGAAGCAACATATGGGGGTTGTAAGGAGGGCAAAAAGTGAAGAGTGGGGGACAGTAACGGGCTAGAAGTTGAAGTTGCACTCGAGGAGACGGTAGAGAAAGGGACAGTAAGGAAGAATAGAGTGAAAATCAAGTAATATGTTCGGACATCGTTAGAAGGAGAAAGATAAATTAGAAGGGAAGAGGAAGAGGGAGGAGTTGAATGATGGAAAATCATGGAGATAGGAGAGAGAAGTGAAGATTCATGAAACCAAGAGAAGAACTTAAAGTCGGCGAACAATGTGGACTATGGAATGCGGAATTAATGTATTGTATTAATTTACAGTTTTCTTCACAGGTTATTTCTCTTGCCTTCTCCCCTCAGGACTACACTTTAACCTTATTTTAATCTCTCATTTTGCATTTCTCCCACAGGAACCTTTTCAGGATTAAACTGTCATTAATTTTCCTGTCCATGTTTTTCTCTCCTCTGCAGCATTTATTTCTATAGGATCCACTCAAGCCCCCCTCTCCTTTAATTCTTCAATTTCAATTTTTTCTTTTCTTCTTCTTTTCTTTGTTTTCTCTCCCCCCCCCCCCTTTCTCTTTCTCTCTCCCTTCTCTCAACATAGTCTCATCTCTCCTCGACTTACCTTTCCTTCGCGGGATTATTCATCCTTTCTACATTTATTCCGCATTCCATAGTCTACATTGTTCGCCGGCTTCGTCCGTCTCTTGGTTTCATGAATCTTCGCTTCTCTCTCCTTTCTCCATGATTTTCCATCATTCAACTCCTCCCTCTTCCTCTTCCCTTCTATTTTATCTTTCTCCTTCTAACGATGTCCGAACATATTACTTGATTCTCACTCTATTCTTCCTTACTGTTCCTTTCTCTACCGTCTCCACGAGTGCAACTTCAACTTCTAGCCCATTACTATCCCCCACTCTCCACTTTTTGCCCACCTTACAACCCCCATATGTCGCTTCCCTCTTCAATTCTCCTCTTTCTAGGCTCTTCTGCCAAACAACGATCCGGTTAAGGACTACATACACATGGTGTCACCGCAAATCTTTCTCCCTCACATTAGTGACAGTTAGGGGAAAATTGGACAATCCGTACAAAAGCTATGAATTTTTAAAATATCTGCGCAGTCACTGCTGGATGAGAAGTCTAGTACAGTGTATGATGTCGCATGCGTAGAACGATGAAAGGAAAATATGAAAAGAATTTCAGAAATTTAATTTTTGATAAAAGCGCACATTTTCTTGACTTGTCACTGACGTATGTAAAGGGTAATGTTATTTCCCCTGCCTTCTAAAACGGGTAAGTCAAGCGTTATTTTATTATGCGAGAAAAGTTAAAATATTTTGATTTTTCTTGATTTTGATTTTAATTTTGTTTATGTCATTCTACACATGGTCATGTTACATGACAAGTTTTCGTAGTCTTCTCATCAAGCAGTGCCAGAGCAGAAATTTCACAAATCCATGTGTAACTTTTGAACAGATTGTTCGATTTTCCTCAAACTCTCACTGATGTGTTATACTAATATTGCTGTATTCACTCAATCAGCATGTTTATGAATTAAGATGAACTTTAGATCTTTAGATCAGACTTGATAGTTGAAACACCTCACCTTCGTTTATAAATACATATTAGGACCATCACCACTCCGCTGATATTATGAAAGCAAAAATTTTGTCATTACACTCATTGCCATAAACCAGTATGTAAGCCGTCACCCCTCCCCTCCAATCCTGTAACCTGATACCTCTTCACAAGAAAATTATCTCCTGAAATTTACATCTGCGTGTTATTTTTTCGAATTCTCCAGTGTTCCATTTCTAATCTACTAGTTGACCTCTTTATTGTTGGTTTTTGTTGTTGTTGTTGTTGTTTTGTTTGTTTGTTTATCGTAGCAGTATCTCTATCATGGTTTGTGGATTAATACCCCACCCCACCCCCCCCCCCCCCCCCGCTCACTCCATGTAATCACCTATAATATATACCCCCTTCAGGGCCATTCGAGACAAAACCGCCACAGTGTTTGCATACATAACGTCAGATCCGACCAGAAGAAAGGTTTATAGGTGTGAAGAAGGACAAATGCATACAAGTGTGCTGCAAAAGGACACATGTGCCGTGACGAGGTGGAGGGGCGGGCTAAATTCTGCAAGTTTTTCTTAAACAGAGCGTAATTCAATGCACTGCAACACTCGAGCACCAAAATAACATTGGTTTGATTTATTCCAATTTCATCACAGAACAACCCTGTGCTACAACATATTCTGAAATAAATGTGCAAATGCGAAGAAATAAGGAATTTGACGCCAGGAACGTTGTAACATAGATGATAAACTAACCTTTTGGGGAAAATGTCATTGTACGCGTACATTGATTGACCTACTAACATCATGAAAAGATCACTTGTCGAAATGATCAGGTTCATTTCCTGGAAGAAATAGAGTCTTCAGACGAGTTTCCGTTGGTACGTATACGTACAGTTATGCGTATATCCGCTCAGACGATTATCGAAGCTCCGGACTTCCAGTGTTTTTCCCAGTAACCCTTGGATCTGGTGAATGGGAAAAGGAAAATATTAGACAGAGCTCTGTGTGGCTCGTGCTCATATTATTTTGTCCATGCACTCACGATTAGAAAAAAAAAATAAATGAAACCAAAACAACAAACACCTAAAGTGCCTAAAGTACAAGTTCACCCAAATATGATTATGCATAAATTGAGTGAATGTAGCAATACCACACGTCAGTGAAAGTTGAGGTGTAACAATATTGGAAAATCCGTTCAAAAGTTATGAATTGTTCAACTTTCTGTGCAGCCATTACTGGATGACACGAATTCAGTTTGTGATGCCATTTCATGTGCGTATACATCGATATGAACAGAATTATATGTATATATATATATATATATGAAGAGTTTGTTTGCAAAAACCGATAAGTCCATATTTGCCAAATGGAGATATTTGCG
This sequence comes from Diadema setosum, assembly GCF_964275005.1. NCBI lineage: Eukaryota > Metazoa > Echinodermata > Echinoidea > Diadematoida > Diadematidae > Diadema > Diadema setosum. The sequence continues at coordinate 28,125,315 of NC_092690.1, forward strand.
ATTAAAGGTCAAGAAAAATAAAGAGAATAATAAGAAAATTTTTGCTTCTTTTGACCATAACTTCAAAAATATACCTTTATTATGTAGTGACCAATATATCATTTAAAAGGTATCATTTTGTACTTTAGGTTCTGAACCTGTGAGATCATACTTCAAAATCTTCAAAAATGGACTTATCGGTTTTTGCAAACAAACCCTTCATATATATATATATATATATATTCATATTTCTGAAGTAAAAGAGCTAGCTCTTGGCTTACCTCTTCCACAAAGCAGGGGTAACAATATTACCCTTAACATGTGTCAGTAACAAGTCGAGAAAACGTGTACTTTTAACACACACACACACACACACACACACACACACACACACACTAAAATGCATTTTATCAATTCTTGTGGAATTTCGTTTTCTCTATATCATTGTATGCATGTGACATCACCAACTGCAGTACTCAATAGTTTTCTCAACCAACGATAGCGATGGCTGCACAGTAACATTTGAAAGTATTGTCTAATTTTCCTTGAACTTTCACTGATGTGTTCTATAACATTGCTGCTTTCACTCAATTATTCATACATACTAATTTGGGCGAGTTTGTCCTCGTAGAGAACAGATGCTTGCGCGGCAACACCAAATGCGCAGTACCTCCTTGGTGCTGTACAGGATAGACAATTGCGCGGGAACACCAAAGTGAGGTAGTACATCCTTGGTGCTTTAAAGAACAGGAGTTTGCGCGGTACCACCAAATAGGTAGCACTTCTTTGGTCCTTAAAAGAACAGGCGTTAAATTTGCGCGGTAACAGTAAATGGGTAGCACCTCCTTGGTCCTCAGGTTTTCGCTGAAACAGCAAAAAGGTAGTACTTCCTACTTAATAGAGAACAGAGGTTTGCGCGGGAACACCAAAGAGCGTTATCAGAATCCCCTTGGTAGTACCATGTGTAGGTATACAGTCCTTTGAGGAATTGTTGGTGGTAAAAGAAGACAATAAAATGGGGAGAGTGAACGAGGATGGTGACGTTAAAGGGACTGTACAGTACTGGTTGATGTGGGGATTTATGTTTTGAACATTCCTAAGAGAGATAATGAGAAACCTCTTTTGGAATATGAAAGAGCATGTAATTTTAAGAAGGATTCAACATTTATTTGATGAAAATTGGTTTTCAAATGACTGAGATATCCAAAAAAGTGATAATAATAAAAGGCGACAGGCCGCTCCTTTTATTAGGATCTCTTTGTTTCACATTGTTTTTGGATATCTCAGCCATTTCAAAACAGATATTCATCAAATAAACTTTTGATACCTCTTAGAATTGCATGCTCTTTGACATCTCATAGAGTGGTTTCTGAATATCTCACAAAACGTTAAAAGCTAAATCCTCACCTCAACCAGAACTGTGCACACCCTTTAACGTATATAGGGAGAATGTACATGGAAAGGTAACAGTGAAAGGACAGCCATTCGTTATAAAATTGAGACGGGAAAAAGTGACACGGACATTCAGCGTGCTATTGCCCACTATCAATGTTATTATTATTATTATTATTATTATTATTATTATCATTAGTATTATTTTATTATTATCATCATTAGTATTATTTTATTATTATCATCATTATTATCATTATTTATTTATTTAATAATTTATTTATTCATTCATTCATTGATTTATTAATTTATTCGACAGGTAAAAAAATTTATAGGATACATATCATAAGCATTACAAACATGAAACAAAACCCAGAACGAACATTACAAAGAAATACAGTGTACCGTACACGTTACACTACAATGTAAATGATAATGAAATAAATGGAGACAACATGAAGGTCAGGGCACAGTAAAGTAAAGTCATTTGATATTTGTCCGTAGGTGTCAATAACTATCAATAACACCATGTTAATTTCATAAATTAGAAGCGTTGTCAAATCAGGCTTTGGGATTAAAACAGAAACTTAGCATGGTTACCACGTATGTAAGACCGCATCCATGATACTGGTCGAACCCACTTAGGCAAATAAGAGTTTGTAGAGGGTTCGTATGTGTTGGGATGAGGATTCAGCTGCAAACTTTTAGCGACATATTTAGAAACCACGTCATGAAAAGTTAACAAGCATACAATGCTAAGGTGAATTCCAATTTTATTCTAAAAACTTGGTTTTGAAATGGGTGAGATATAAAAAACAAGATAAAACAAAGCGGTCCTGATAGAAGGTGGGTCCCACATTTTATTAGGATCACATTGTTTTTGGTAGCTCCATGGTTTGGGATATCTCAGCCATTTTAAACCAATTTTCATCAAATAGATTTTGAATTCCTATTAGAATTATAATCAAATCATCATAAAAAAGCGTTGGCAACATGAAGCCCAATCTCAACGGAAACTGTACCATCCCTTTAAAGACAGACGCCTCTCTTTGAGAATGTAATGGTAAACTTGATGTATTATTTTGTTCAGCATTGTTGGATATAATATGACACGATTACAGGGCAACGTTATACATACAGTAGTCACGCACTGCCGTCTTTAATGGTTTGGGGTTATGTTTCTGTTGTTGTTGTTTTTTTCTCTTTTCTTTTCTATCGAGCTGCTTTTGAATATAGGTCTACATACTTTCCGCTTGGATATACGCTCTCTTCCTGTATTCTGGTTTTATCAATAATGCACTGATATCCACTTCCAAGTAGGGTCAGAAAAGTGAACTACTTCGTGATGTCCGAACCTTATTTCAATGTTATGTTTCAAATCGCCTGTAGAAAAGGCACATCATTTAACCTTGAATGTCGTGTACTTCGACAAAAAAAGTGCGGTAGTCACCGATCAATAACCTTTTCTCCGATAGCCGTTATTTTTGCCTTACTTTCTGTGACCCTGCTTTAGTTTTCAAAAGGCATAACGAATATTAAGTCTTTATAAGGATACTCTTGTTGATGAATCTCCTGCCTTAATTCTCGAGGCATTTGTCATTTCAGGAATTATCTGTTGTTGTTTTTTGGTATCTTTTGTTTAACTTGTTTTTGTAAATATAATGATAAGTCCATTTTTGAAGATTTTGAAGTACGGTCTCTGTCATAAAGTACGAAATAATACCTTTTGAATGATATATTAGTCACTACATTATATATAAAGGTACACTTTTTTAAGTTATGGTCAAATGAAGCAAAACATTTCTTATTATTCTTTTTATTTTTCTTGACCTTTAATCGCGAATATCTCAATTTGGCAAATATGAACTTATCGGTTTTTGCGAACAAACTCTTCATGTCTTACTCTGAGTTAAATTAATTAATGATTATTTCACTATCAAAGATCAGATCAGAGGTGAAGTAGCAAAATAACCTGCAAGAGATACATATGAGAAGTATAGATGTTGAATTTAATTTTGATGACAGCAAGTTGAAATAACGGACTTTGATTCTATCACAAGGTGACGTTTAATACTTCCTCATTCAGGATAATGATGACATGTACTTAACAAGTGCACACAAACACACACAAACACACACAAAAACAAACAAACAAACAAACAAACACAAACACACTTACAGAAATGCACACAAAGCACATGAGTTGCATCCTGCACGTCTTCAATTCGTGCGGTCATTATTCCCATTAGAAAAAAAAAAAAAAAACACCAGCGCGAAAAGAGAACAAAAGTAATTGAAAGTGATGAATACTATGGTGAAATGTAAAAGTGAATGCTGTTTGAAATTTCACGCCATTCCCCACGAGACTGAGCCATAAGAAGATCTCCCCGCTTGTCCTCGGGTCTATACATCTCTCACTTTTCGTTTGACGTGGTGACTCACTGAGCTCATTATACATCATGAGTCACCATGGATCGACCAGCTTCTTTGAAGCGAAGGCGGCGTTTTGTAATGATCCAGATGTACACTCTCTAACGTCCTAATTTCTCAGAACCCGGCGTCCACGATTTGACGAAAGAGCATTGGACAGGACACGGAGTGTAAGTTCATCGAATCCGTATTCCTCCAGTAACCTCTCCGCGTATTCTTGGAAAAAAAGAAATTCCCTTCTTTTATCATCGTGATTTTCTATACTTTTCTTATTGATATTCATCAATTCCGGAGAGGGCAAGATTTTGGCATCCAAATTTCGATCGAGACCAGAATTTAGAAGCGGAAATGAATTTCTAAAATACTTATGTCTGCATTGCCGTGAAGACATCGACAGAACATCCAGCGGATTTCCTCTACCTCTTTCTCTTTTCTCCTTTTTATCATGATTGTTTTTATTATTATCATTATTGCTATCATTATGAATATTTTCATGATTATCATTACCATTACCGTTATTTATTATTACTATTATTGTTATTATTGGTATTATTACTATTATTATTAATATTTAATTATCATTACCACTATTGTTATTATTATAAATGTTATTATTGAAAGAAAGATAATTATTATTCATTGGGGGAAGTCTCGGGTTTGAGTTTCTTCAGTTTGTCTCCCTCTACAAATATTATTATTGTCATTATTATCATTGTTACCACTGGGTTTGTTTTTAAGATTTCCTGTCCTCATCCTCCTTAAATACACTGCTGAAATCATCCAAGATATGCGAACCAACGCGAAGGCAAGCGAAGGAATATTTCAGGAGAGCGCACGTAGCCGATGCGGATCTATTAAAAAACAAACAAACAAACAAACCTGCGCGCGCTCGGACACTTACTGTGAAGGTACGACAGAGTTGACAAGTTGCGTCATTATGCCAATGAAATAAACTATACACCATTTATTAATTTTGTTCATAATCGTCTATCTCTTGCATGTATGTAGGACAATGGAAATTGTTGAAATTGTACAAGAAATCTGAGTAATACAACATGTAATGTTTAATGAAATTGATGAAAGTTGATGGAATTGTGTAAAGCGATGCCATACAGAGAATAAATCAAATCAATTCAGTAATGTAGGAATTACTGGTCGTCTAACTCTGTGGTCGCAGTCCTCTAGTACAGAGAACTGGAATGGGTCGAAATCTGTTGGCAGTTTCTGAATCACCTGGCAAGTTGCCATCCTTTTCCTCGTATGAAAGACACGTGTTAAAATCTTGGCCGAAGTTCTTGTCCCTCTGAAGAGCACGTTTTACTCTTGTCTTTTGAGCTCTTTCAGATTGGCAAATGCACTTATTTTGTATGAAATATTTCACATTTCCAGGTAAAGCAGACTTGAGTAATGTTTCTTGAATGAAAAAAAAAAAGAAGTCTTTCTCACGTAGCTCAGATGAAGGTTGTTGTGTGCACTTCCACACGGATGACAGGGAGACGCGTTTTCTTCAATGCGTGTCTCATCAGTTTGTAGTCGATTAGGAGCGCGCCAAAAATCCGCACGCACGCAAATTAGCGATAATTGCACCGCGAAATTGGACTTTTTTAAATCTACAAGTCTTCCATAGTTCATGATCTGTCATGAAAAGACAATCAGTTGTGTATGTGTAGAATAAAGTCACTTGTCAGGATGGCTTATTCTCACCCCGAATACATAATTTCATCCAAATGGATATATCACACAGACAGAAACATTAAACAAACTAAATATGTGGGCGTCAAAGCAGTGACAAAGACAATGTAGTACACATTGGATTACATTAATCACCTTGTTGGTGTTGAGATTTATTCAAAGTCACGCATCACAGCAACCAGTTTGGTCTCTTTTAACCATGAAAAAATAAAAAGAGTTATTATACATATAATACGAATGACAGAGATAAGAATGTACTCACATATATTCAGTGAAGGGGATTGGGTTATGCACTACCATTCAATTTTCGCGCAAAATCCTTGTCTAAATGAAAGTTACTTCGGGATTGCTGCACCATACCATACCATACCATAATACTTATCTCTGGTATCGTACCCAAGCTTTCCTGACTAACCCTTCTCAAAGAAACTTTATACAAAAACTGTATACAAAAACTGACCATGAATGGCAAGGGAGAAAGAAAGAGAGACAAAGAGGCAGAGAGAGAGAGATAGGGGGAGAGAGGGGGAGATTGAGAAGAGACTTAATACAAAGCATTTTACATGTATGCCGTACTCTGGTTCTTTGTACGGCATCACAGGGTGGCAAACTTCAAAGTAACGTAGAACAATACCAGCCACTTTAATGTGGTTTTCCATCTCTAAGTCACAGTCCAGTCATTGCCACTGTCCAGTCATTGCCACTAGATCCACTACTCAAGTAGGGTGGCAGTACCTCTTTTGTTTCATAAACTCATTCACCCTCCAGGTTGCATGGTGGCACTATGTAATACACTGTTGTAATACAATGTAAGCACCTATTGTATCTTGGTAATGAATAGATTTCAGCTTTCTGGTTCTACAAATGGGCAAGTTGCTTCATCACTTATATTACATGTCTTGGCATGAAAACTAACATATTCCAGCTTTCTGCCAGTACTATCTCTACAGTAAAGTGGGCATATACTCCACCATTTTACAGTAGCAGTATTATTAGTAGTGATGGTACTAATACAATGTAATAATAATAATAATAATAATAATAATAATAATAATAATAATAATAATAATAATAATAATAATAATAATAATAATAATCAATTATATTAATTATGAAAATAATGATGATTAACAGTGCTTACATAGTATGGAACACATAGCGCATATTTCCCTCATGCGTTCAAAATGGAAAGATTATACAAAAACGTACACTTACCATTTCCAGTGATGGTACCGATTTTCGTGTTTACTTATATTGTAAAAACAAAAACAAAACAAACAAAAAAACAAAACAAATAAAAAACAAACCAAAAATGGCGGACATGATCATATTCATGAGATTTAACAATGAATTGAACACCTGCTAGTTAGATAAGATTCTGAAGCTAGGAAACATGCTGAAGAACCAATTATTGGATGAGATGAGATTATGAGCAATTCTATACTGAATACTAGTAATTGGGGTTAACCTTACAATTGATTTTTCGAATAAATTTGTTTGTTTAAGAAATGTTATGAGCAAGCTACCAAGACGAGATCAACGGCTCGTCCGCCCAGCCCTGGGCTGTGAGACATCAAATTAAGACCATGCCTACAATGGGGGCACCAGGGTTGCCTTCAAAAGGCTATACCACTGAGCCACGAGTCCTTGAGCATCTTCCTGAAAGTGAATGAAGACGCAAGAGACCATTACACGGTCAAAAGATTTAGAATAGGTTAATAGCAGGTGTTAATCATACGACACAGAAATGTTTAATGTCACAGAGCTGACCCTCAAATCTACTGATTGTGGTAACTGAGCAGCAACTTATCGGATTAATGCTCATGGTGATTTGAAGACACGGCAATGGCTTGTTTGTTTGTTTTTTATTTGTCTGTGAATGACTGTGTGTAATGTTGTAAAAGATGGAAAAGAAAACGAGAGAAAGAGAGAGAAGAACAAAAAAAAAAGGAGATTTGGCAAAAGAGAAAAACAGACCGAAATAAAGAGACACTCTGCCCCAATGCCTTTTAGGAGTGCGCGCGCGAACGCGCCGCTGAGTCGAGTGTGTCGACTGCTTATTATCTCTTAGCTCAAATTTTCTGAAGCAGTCTCCCCTGGAATCACAGTTATGGTCTACACTTTTACGATGCGGACGTTGGCTAATAAGCGTGACATCTCTACTGTTTCTGAGCGAGATACTTTTTTTTTTCTTTTTTGCTCGTTTGAGTCAACGATTCCATCAATGACACGTGAGCCAAGCCTATGCAAATCGTTCATATAACTGGCGAAGAACGAATGATACAAGCGGAGATTTTTGTACAAATACAACGTGTAGCGCGTTCGTCACGTAGTCATCACAATTTGCCAAGTCTTTCATTCTCAGTCTCATTGTTGTCACGGACATCTCGGCAGCTGTGTCGAGTTTACGATACACCAGTTTAGAGTGGTCTTGCCAATACCTTGTACGACTTCTTCAGCTACTGCGTGATATCATAATAGAAGTTGATTCGTTGAATTCTCGACGTCGAGCATGGGACTTGTCACGCTTTGTTCTCGGCTGCTGATTCTCCTGCTGCTCGATGGATGGTTGACGGTTGCTCAAGGTTGGTTGGAATTCATCTTATAAAATAATACTGACTGTATTATTGATATCATTTTGATCATTACCATCATTGTTATTATTATGATGGCGATTATTGTCATCAACATCATCAATATTATTACTATCATTACCATCTTCATCATTCTCGAATCCTTTTTCATGATGCCGAGTATTGCTAAATAGAAGTTTTTCTTATATCATCATTATTGCATCAATTTGTCTGAATTAAAGTGTTTGTACGTGCGTGTGTGTGTGTTTGCCTGTCTATGTGCATACACCTGGTTGTCGTTTTTCTATCCATTTGTTCAAGTTTAAAATGTTTGCATTCCAGCGATGATTGTATCGTATCTCATAATTTTATGTACTTAAATCATAATGAAGGCATATAAATACAAAATTTAATCCATGTCTACACGCAGTCATGTGTATTAGATGGATGAGTATGCGAAAGTGAATGCGGCATGCTAATATTAAAATGAATATCTCTTTTTTTTTCGAATTCTCGCTCTAGTCTATCAAACTCTTTCTGAAGGGGCGGGATTCTTTCATTTTCCAAGGTCATAATTCTGTTAGCATTGTCTTGAACAGCGACTTCAATGTTATTTACAGACAAAAATGACCTTGCCCTATGAATAGCATTGTTTAAGTCAGACTCCAAAAACATTTTTCTTTCCGTTATCCTCATCACTTTTTGCATAACTCCCTATGCTATATACAAAAGGCGAAGAGCTGTAAAGTAAACAATCATGCATAGAAATCTAATCTATAGCTTGCCGCAATCCCCAGGCTCATGGTGAAGAACATGAGCTGGTTCCTATTGTCTAGCACGATGTTTACCAAGTCGCAACTCCACCCCTACGTCATAGACTTTGAGTCTGTATACTTACACTTCCGTGTGGATCTCGCCTTGAATTGATATGGTACCACTCTGCGCGTTCTCGTCCACCGCGTATCGTTGGCCAAGATACAATATTGTAACGCTCAAATGTATGATATGAGTCAAGTGTCGGGGAAGCCCCGGGATAGTAACAATTTGATAAGAGGGTCTGAAAAGGGGATATCGTTCATATGTACTCTCTTCAGGGAATCGAGGAATTGAGATAATTAAAGGGTTTGTTTGCAAAAACCGATAAGTCCATTTTTGAAGATTTTGAAGTACGATCTTTGTCTTAACGTACAAAATAATACCTTTGAAATGATACATTGGTCACTACAATAAAGGTATATTTTTGAAGTTAAGGTCGAAAGAAGCAAAATTTTTCTTATTATTCTCTTTATTTTCCTTGACCTTTAATCGCAAATATCTCCATTTGGCAAATATGGACTTATCGGTTTTTGCGAACAAACTCTTCATATTTATTACTATGAATGGCTTACAAGATGAAGTAATACAATTACGTGTTCAAGAATTATCAAACGTTGGGGCAAGGGGCTTACGTGTTCCGCGAAGGGTACCGAGTAACTTAGCAAGACTTGTCAAAACCCTGGCAGATTTGGGACAGCGACGTTTTCGTCTTCCAAGAAAATGTCTGAATTCAGAGAGACATATTATCTAAGACCCTGCACTGCTAATGCGTCATTTTTGATGACGCATCCTTTTTATGCACTCTGCCTCTAACCCATCGGACTTCGTGGAAATTTGCTGAAGAAAACAACATGATAACATTCGATTGATACCTCGCAAGTTTTCATTATTATCATAGAATGGAGGAAAATTAAAACAATGGAACCAACCAACCAACCAATACTAGTATTTATACATGTATAGCGCCTTTTCTATACAGACTCAATCCATTACTTCTGTTACAAAAACAGATAGTAAAAGTATGTTAAAATAGAAACATCATATACGGGCCTTACTTTAGACAGAATCTCGTACAGTGAATTATCAATGCAAAGGGAAGCAATGATTTTAGAGTCTTTTGATAATAATTGTGCAAGCGGAATAAATAAATGTTTATGACAAATATAAAGAGAACATTTTTTTTTCTACTTCATGGAATACTGGCAATGAATAATTGAAAAAAAAAAAAGATCGAAATGAAAGATATTGCACTAAACCGATCACATTTGATTTGGGGGAATTTGTGCATCAATGAATAATTCTGCATTTTTGTGCCCATTTCTCGTGAGGGAAAACGCGGATCCTGTATAGCGCCCAAGCATTCATACCTGCCTTAACTTATATTTCAGCACACACACACACACACACACACACACACACACACACACACACACACACACACACACACACACAGACACACCCATGGACACGCTGACAACAATTTGGTGCAACTGATCAGAAACAAAATGTTGACTGTTGTAGGACCCATCAGGCTTGCCATCGCCGCGCATGATATTTTCCCGACATTAATTCTAGAATAATTTGATACATCGACTCATAAATATGAGAAGATGTGCCCTAAAGAGATTAGAAAGTAGTCTCGTTAGTTACATGAGTATAACATCGGCAGGTAAATCATGTTGATTAAGAGTTTACTTGAAATTTCTGTGAACGAATGTTAGAAGCGGAATGAATAATTTGATTTCATTTTCAGTCAATTTCAGCATATTGTTTATTGTTATTTCTAGCATGACACGAATGCATGGGGACTATGAAGACAGTATATTCAACTAGTCGTGGAAGACAGTTGGCCTCCATAAATATTCCACGCGGTACATCAAACTTTTTTTTTCGAAATTATACTTTTTTAATCCAACTTCTTTTCAATTATCTCGGCTGGACAGCTTCAATGCGTGCGCAGTGCCGAATTCGTTAGCCAGTTTACAAGGGTGCTGACAATTATTTCTTTTACTCCCCCCCCCCTACTAACCTCGTAGCAAACTATACCCAGTTCACCTTTCTTATACAACAGTTAACAATGTTTGGGAATCAAGTTTACATGCATGCATTGTCCCTTTGAAACAAGCAGGTCTCGACATTGCTCGAGCGTTCTGATTTTCGGCATCATGAAATCTAGGATGCAACGGTCATGGACCATGAAATAGGTCTGGAGTCATTTTAGTATTTGGTATTTGTATCACACAATGATGGAAGTGGATGTATGATAATATAAGAACAATGTTTCGGTTTTCTTTTGCCTGATGATGACGATTAGTGATAGTCTGCCTTCCAGTCGTTTCCTTGACTGATTGTGCCATACAATCGCATTTTCGCCATGCAATGCTGTAAGTGCACTCTCAATTGGAGCAGTAGTTCATACAGCGCCTACAAGTGTGTTGCCAAGACTAAGAATTAAGCCCCCGAATTGGGGCAGATCCGCGTTGATGTGGAAACCACGGATTAGAATGGGAAGCTGGTACACTGGGGACTGCAGGTCATCGGCTGGACAAAGACCTCAGTGGACAGTGACCTCGTTATTGACCACCCAAGCCTGGATACGTGTTCTCACACCACAAAGTAGGACACTGGTCGAAGGAGTCATATCGGAAACTCTTCGCCAAACCATGGAGTTTGGTTGGCATAAAAATATCTTATCGTTATAGCTCTAAGTAAGCCTCCATGCTTCATCATTAGGAACGCAAGGCTTAAATCCTCATCTTCATTTGAATGCACTATGTGATCATGATAATTATGATTATGTTTATGATTATGTCACCACTGTGTACAGCAACGTATGGTGTTCTGTAATGTTTTTACGAAGGAGCGGAACGATATCGAACAGAAAGAAGTTATAAACTAAAGAGCAAGTCCTTTAACCGCGACTTTAGGATCAGCGTTATACAAAAATCCCGTCATGCAAGGTCACATAAAACATTCACGAAACCGAAATTATGAAAAATGAATTAAAACCTACCGTAAGGAGGGCCCCGCAAGGCTAACATAGAATGTTACCATGGCAGGTAGAGGTCCATTAGAGACAGCTTGCAGTGTTCATAATTGATTTATTTCACCCAACGCATTTGTGATACCCGAATCAAAAACACTCACGTAAATATATAATAGACCTGCTGAGGGAACAGTAATGAACATGCGCTCCCCTTACCCATTAGGCCCATTATGTATCGCTGTGTTCCTCTCAAAAGAAGCACAAACACTCAATAATGACATTAACCCTATCTACGCCAATAAATCTAATATGCATGAATTTCACACAAGGATATTGAGCATATCATACTGTTAGGAAATTTATGTGGCACGTTGAGAGTTAACAGAGATAAGAAAAATACATCGACAAAGCGCAGACATTAATGTACCAGCAATACATTGGAACAGGAAAAAAGCACAATATAGCCACGAGCACACTATAGCGGGTTAAGAGTGCATGTATTATACAGCATCTACATGCAAAAGAACACTATAACACCAAATCTCCCCTGCCTATATGAGCGAAGATTAAAGGAGACCTCCGGATGATCTTCAGAGTTTTACATTTGAACAACTATAAGTTAGTTATACTAAGGACAGAGTTTCAGAATTTGTGATAATTGGGGTGAAGAATAAGAATATTTTCAAAATTTAGAACAAATTGCAATGAACAAAGATGATGACATGGCAGAGTCACCATAAGAATGTATGAGTTGGGGCTCAAGAAAGCAAAACAAAAGAAGAAGGCATGCATAGATTATACAAAGGTGAACTCGCAAGCAATCGGTATTGTAATGGAATTACACTGCTACATTTCTAAAATATGTGAACCTCCTATGTCATCATCCTTGTTCAGTGTAATTTATTAAAGGTTTTTCAAAGTATTGTTTCTCTGCTCAAGACCCACAATAAATTCCACAAATCTATACATGGAGTTGTTGATTTATGTACTACATGATGTGAAATTATAAAAATCGTCTGGAATGTCCCTTTAAGCTCTCTTGTGACAGTTTCTCAGTTTAGGAAACACGTCAGCAATATGATGTAAAATAAGGCTACCAAGGCAAGTTGCAAAGCTAATTTGCAATTCTTTTCATTTCATTTCCATGATTTCATTTCATTTATTTCCAACCATTTTTTCTGCATTTGTTTTGAAATTTACACAATTGTATCACTGTTCGTACTTTGTGTTCATTGCATCGTTGTATTATAAGTATGTGTATTCAAATTTTGTAATCATATATTTTGGAAATGAAATAAAACGAAATGAAACGAAATTGAATTCCGCAACTTCAGTAAAAAGTTAACAATTATACAAAACCAGCATTGAAGTCAATTAATTCTGTAATATACTACACAAAAATAAAATTGTGGAGGAAAAAGTAAAGGCCACTGGCCCGGCAAGGCTTTTCTCCTAGTAAAAGATAACGATTATGTGTCTAAAACTGATACAGAAACAAAACAGTACAAAACAGGATAGGCGTTCAACAAAGTAATCATTAGCCATATGCCTATGTTATATACTGGCATAAAGCATATGACAGGAAGACAGGATTACATGTCCACATGTTCTATGAGTTTACAATAATAATTCTCCCTGATTTCTATGACTGAATGAATGTGGACATAGGGGCATTTGAGCATTTATGAGAATTTGAAAGACTGTTCCACATTCCACATAAATTGTTAATAAGTATCACTCGTCACATCGGTATGCTATCGCATTCAGTAGGCCAAAAAATATAAAGCCTCATTGACAAGATCGCCCTGTAGGGTCTATATATCTTTCGAATGATCAACATCATCATTATCTGTAGTTGTCACACACTGAGATATTGTTCATTAACATTTGCATTCGACGTAGAGGAACAAAACATTTGCTTGCATTAGTATAATTATGAGTATTGGCTCTCTTTTACACCACGTTCGCTTCTTGACAAAAATTGATTACAAGAACAGTCCGTGGGGCAACCTTCCAAGGTGCGGGCACACATACAGAATTTTTGGTCGTCGTACTCCAACATTATCAGCACGAAGGTGTGAACTTTCATTATGAACACAGTTAGATTAATGTCCTTTCCGGAATGAAAGATCGCCAACTGGAAACCACTTATAAAAAGTCATGTTGAGTCAGTATAATTATACAGAGCACGTGAAATGCCGCTGACCAGAATGGACGCACGCTCAGTATGGATACAGATCAGCAGGACAAGTTTGATCGGCAAAATGCTCTGAAAAAAAAAAAATCATCTGTCCTTAGAAGGGCTTCGCGATGATGAATGATGGTTGAGCTCCAAATGATGGACAATAATTCTTACAAAGGGAAATCCTTGCCTTTTCCTTCTTGAATGCTTTTCAAATAGGAAATCGATTCGAAACAATGAAAGGGAAGGTAACATTATTCAGCAAAGATATCATACATATCCCTTTAGCCATTATCTTATATTAGTCATTCACAGAGTGAAATTTTTGACATGTTTGATACGAACGTTGTCCATAATCGGACACATACCTTTTTTTCTTTTTCTTTTTTTCTTTTAACCGTCGTATGACAAAGTGAATTCACCTTCACTGACAAAGTCTGGACATATATACGAAACGTATTTCCCCCATTTGTCGAATAGACATATCACCATGAGCCTCATTGCATACAGGTTAACCCTATAAAGCCCAAGCTATTTCGACCCCTTCCAGGCCCAAGGGGGGGGGGGGGCACATTGTGCCCCCCTACATAACTTCTTTATTGTATGATGTATGACCGTCATATTTGGCACATGGGTAGAGCAACTTGTACTCTACATGACCCAACATTTGAAATTTCTCAAGGTCATCCACTGAGGGCGCTATTTACCAAAATATAAAGAAATACATAGGAAATACGCTAAAATCATATTTTTCTGTTTATTTCTTTATCCCCAGTATATATCTTTTTATTTCATATCAATCATTTTCATATTTACCACAGAGGAAAAGCAAGTCAACCTTCAATATTTGTTATGGTTGAAATTTCTCAAGGTCAACACATGGGGGCGCTATTCATTACAATGTAAAGAAATATATAAAACCTATGATGTATTGCTTGGAATGAATACGTATATTGGTATCGCATTTCATATTTCCAAAATATTGTAATTTTGAGTTTGCAGATTGATTATGATAAGCAAATGATAATACAGGCAAAGCGTGTGTGAAGATAACGCAAAATAAAAGAGTAGTCTTTGGAAAATGCTGTATTTTCGATTATTTTATTATATCTATTGTTTGATGCCTATGTCATATAGAAAATAAAGGAAATAATAAGAAAACCATTTCAGGGTAATTCACAACCATAATTCCTTCACCCTTTGATCCTTCAGCAAATTACAGCCAAGAAAACCCCCATTTCAACCATTATTTTATTGTTAACTGAAATTGGAACAGAAAATCATGCAAAATCTGACAAACATGATTGTCAGTTTATGGTTGCCATGGCAACCACCAATATCGGACATAGCTAAATTATACATCAAAATGTGCGCAATAAGATTTTAGGAAAAGTCACCAAATTTGGTTGAAATCGGGTAAAGGGTGCGGGAGCGGCAAACGAAAATATGGTATAGGGGGCACAATGTGCCCCCCCCCCCCGGCTTTATAGGGTCAATGTCTGTATCGGGTGTGCCTGTGTGTATGTGTGTGTGTGTCCTCATGTGTGCTCCAATTGCTATTTTTGAGTTACCAATAAAAGTACCCGAAATCTCTATACAAACTTGGCTATATTTTTCAAGAACAATGATTTTATCCACGTAGTTTAACATAAGTTTTGCGCTTACTCATTATTTTCTTTCGCTTTTAAAATCATCATAGTTATGTTTTTTATCATACCTATATTCGTGAATGATTGTATTTGAAAGAATCTGTGATATTGGACGTTACATTTGTATCGAATTCAATTCAATTCAATTCAATTCAATTCAATTCAATTCAATTCAATTCAATTGATTTGAATTAAATTGACCTAGACTGAACTGAACTGAACTGAACTGAATTGAATTGAAATGAATTGAACTGAGTTGAACTGAACTGACCAGAAATGAATTTAACTGCGAACTGAACTGAATTGAATTGAATTGAATTGATTCTACCTTGCCCGTGGCTTTCCAATTACCCTGGGCACGCGCGAGCCAATTAGTTTGCAACGCCACGCAAGAACGAGGACAAACCAGGGAGGTGGAAGAGTTCTACCTCGATGTCATGAATGTGGACAAACGTATCAGTGCAGTAAGCAGGAAGAAGAGCTTGTAGGACAAAGACACCAATGCACTTGTGGAGTTTATAATATTATCGTTAACACTAATTAAGAAATGTTTTATGACAACAACATGTGTTAGCTGCCATGGTAGTTGTTTTTTTTTTTTAACCATTAATAACCATTAACAAATCACAATGCATTGTGTTAGTCTCTCCTTGTTATGTGGAAACTTATTTGTTAAAGAGATCTGATTATAGACAACTTTTTTTTTCTTCTTTTGTGACAATTACTTGAACAAATTATTTCTTTGATTTCATCCCCTTTGGTGGCGGCTACACACACACACACACACGCACGCACACACACATAGACCTAGATACAAAGAATACAAGCCTCATTTTTAAAGTATCAGGATTGTGAATGGATAACAACTATACATTGTGAACATTTAGAAATTGTATGTATACTTTATCACACTTCATGATACTTTTATTACGCATATTCTAGAAAATTAAAATGAAAATAATGAATGTATAATGTATGATTTGTATTTTGATAAGAATTTTTTAAAGAATGGAAATACATCTCCATTGAACTGAAATGGGAGGAAGTTACCATGAGTCCATCCGGACTAGACATTAAAAATAAACTTAAGTATGCAAAACGTAAACACAAGACACGTTGATGAAAATGTTGAGTCATCATCCCGAAACACGTAACTTACTACAATTCCATTACATTGCTATAGAGTTAATGGACACGGGTTATCTGATGGACAGGGATGATGTTACAGTTCTTGAGGGTAGAGCTATACTCTGATAGTCATATTCCCCATTGGACTGCGTGACAATGAATAATCGAATGGAAGTTCTTTTGCTGTTGTTGTCGTTGTTTTCCTAATATCCCTGGTGTCTGTTGTCATGGCAACTTATTTTATTGTGTCATGCTGTCCTTGAAAAAACGAAATAAATTTCGGTGAAAGGAAGGAAGAAGGGAAGGAAGGTAGATTAGTCTGTTGTCTCGTAGGAATTCCAGATGTCCTCGGCCGTAAACTTCTCTCTAATATTATTACCAGCTAAATACCGGATGTGGTGTAGCAAGGTGTTTTCGATGAATTATCACCTGCATGACACGGATGTGGTTATTTGAGGCAGTGCACATGTGGCGAGATTTTTTCTTCTTTCTTGACTGCTTGTTGTACTCTGCCTCTGCTGTATCCGATTCATTTCACAAGATATTTCATAATTCTGACATACGATCCCTTCAAGTGTTGATTTTGCATACAGACTGTCGTCCTCAAATCTGGTGGTTTTTTTTTTTTTGTGTGTGTGTGTGTGTGTTCTTGAAGACAGTTGTAAAACTAGGTGGCAAAAACAAACAGACAAACAAACACCTGGAAAAACTATTCCCGACGATTCGGCGAAATTGAAATAGAGTAACATTATCAAGAAAGTCGAACCCATAGTACTGATGACTTGCCTTGCTTCATCAGATAGCAACATTAGGTTCACGTTCAATGGCATTTAGTTCCAGCAAATGTAAATACAATACAAGTGATAGGGGAACCAATGTGGAAATGCTGGGGGCATATCACTGGAAGAACAAAATACTTGTGACTAGTGTGCCTTGGTATGCTGTCCACATATAGGATCTATACCTGTAACTTTTTTTTCCTATTTCTTCTGTCTCTTGAATCATAAACATTTAGTCTCCTATATCTTCGAAAGGTCCTCTGTCAGATGCCTATGAAAAGGTTTCCTTTCGCACTAGATTGTATTTTTAAAGAAGAGGACTAATTGATAAGTTTTCTCAACACAATGCTGTGATCGATCGTCACTATCTTGTTTAATCATTAGATTACTTGACTCTGAGTAAGATGTTTATTGCAGTTGCTGTCGCTGTTGTTCTACATTGTAATAGCAGTAATGATACCAGCGAACTCTTGTTAATCAAGTTAATTGGACAGGACATTAACGATCACTTCGTTGGAAATTGAATTGCACGTTACATTCAATATTAACCGTATTCTCAATGGGTATACAATCCTCTTTCGTCTACTCTGATAAGCAATTACGCGAAGAAACTTATGACTCCATGCGACAGAACTTGCATTATCTTACACAGTGTTACATGCACATCTTAGTCAACAGATCATTACGAGCCCGCAACTTCGTATTTTCTTTCTATTTTTCCCCATCAGTAAACAAACATAATATAGACACACATACACACAGACATTCCTTCTCTCTCTCCCGCTTTCCCTTTTTCACGAAGACTGTTAAGTGAGCGCTGACTTCAAGAAAACATATTTTCATTTTCATTTCTTTATATCATGCGCGGTTAATATGCTTAATTCAGTCCGAGCAAGGAGTTACCAGACTCCTTGGTCCGAGGACTGTTCTTCCGGAGGTTCGAGTGGATAAAAAAGTACAGCAGAAATGCAACTAAACCATAAAGACAAATACAAACGTAAAACACAAAAGGATGAAAACACAGATTTTTTGGGTGAATGTTGTACTTGTAAGTATGTCAAGGGTATGCTACGTCACAAAAAAAAAACACATGAAAATGTCAGTGATTCATATCCTTTTCTGATAAGACATCATTATTCTTGTATGAATTTTGATAAGACTACAGGAGGTCGATTGGAGTTTCACAGCACCTATTCTGCGGGTATACGTTTGATTTTTCAGTAGCGGATAGCGGAGCCTTGTATTATGTGTGTGTGTGTGTGTGTGTGTGTGTGTGTGTGTGTGTGTGTGCGGTGGGGGGGGGGCAGGGTCTAGAAAAGAGGAGGGGTCATATCAGCTTTCTGGCAAAGATTATTTGAGATATTTGCGATTATAAGGTGTGTTTTTTTTTTTCTCTTTTTCTCTTTAATAGAAGCTGCTAGAACACAAAGAAAAAATAAGAATATGGGAAATGTATTGATATAATTTCTTAATACAAATGTAGGTCGTATTCCTTGTTAAGCGACCAGTTATCGTTGGATTTTTTTTTTTTTTTTTTGCAGTCAACTTCTTCATAATTATATAGATACCTTTTGTTTGTTTGTTTTGTTTTGTTTTGTTTTGTTTTGTTTTTTGGCGTGTTCTGTGAATTTGCCCTCACACTCGAAATGAGTAAACGTGGAAGGATTACAATCACTTAAAAAGAATATAATGAAATTACCCAATGTGCGTTGCTTTTATTACCTCTTTATTCTGAAACCACGTATACCACTATATTCATGAAGATTTTCCATCAAAGGGACATTTATTTAATGAAACGAAATGAAATGAGAGAAAAACAAAATTCAAAGATTTAATTCATCTAGAAGATAAGCTGGCTTTTACTCCAAAGCTGCAGGTTATAGTTCGAGTGGCAAACTTATGTACAAGAATATCATCAACATATTAACCTGTACAGTAAATACGATCTTAAGAGACTTTGTCAGTGCAGAGACTACTCAATGCAGGACAGCAAATTGAATTTGATCTTGTATAGTCGTATGCACTCCCTTCTATCTTCCTTGAGGAAAAAACCAAAAACAAAACCGACCATGCAACAAACACAAACTATCTCAGACAAACATTGATAAATCAGATCAGCTGAATGTAAGGCTTTATACTGTATCTCTTGCAAAGGCTTGATATTCAGTATGCTACTGTCTTTATGTAGCGGGTCAGTACCCTTTTATTAGTTTTGTTTCTCTCTCCCAATGGTCAATGTAATGATTGCCGGGAGACAGATTTTATGACCGTATAACCTTTTTTTAAGGGAGAGGATTAAGTCTTAGACGTTGTTATGCGTACTCAGAGCGCTAGATATATTTTCCAAAAGGACGGTACTTTGTTTGGAGAAAGGATACAGCCCCAAGTTGGTGGAGAGGACCATGGAAGGGGGAGGGGGGGGGGGGTCAAATGGCACTTGTTATAACTCCTCGGAAATGAATGTTTACCCCCACTCCTTGAAAAATCTCTCCAAATTTTTAGACACATCTAGGAGACGGTATTACCACGGAAGGAGGAATGCTTTACAACTAAGGAATCGAATTGAATTGAATTGAATTGAATTGAATTGAATTGAATTGAATTGAAGTGAACTGAATTGATCGAATTAAATTCCTTATTAGTCCAACTGGTTCAAAAGTTGCACGTGCTACAGTGGCGGATCCAGGCGGGGGCGCACCGGGCGCCCCCATCTCTCCCCCCCCCCCCCTTCCCCACTTTTACGGTAATTTCAATTTCAATTTCAATTTTATTTTCGTATGATAACACAGAATGTCCAGTTTGGATACATACATAAAGAAATAGGAATACAAACATAATACATAACGGTCGATGTGTCATTTTCAATCAAAGTAAAGGATGCAAAGAGAAATACGAAGGAACCTACTAAAAAGCAAAGCTTGTTGAGTGTAGGTCCCAACAAAAGCCTAGTGTGGGGTACAGGATGAGGAGCACGGGAAAAATTAAAGACCAAAAGTAAGGATAAACAAAAGAGAATGACTATTAAAGGGAAGATAAACCCCAAGAGCAATGCGGATTGAGTGAAAGCAGCAACATTAGTAGAACACATCAGTGAAAGTTTGAAGAAAATCGGACAATCGATACAAAAGTTATGAATTTTTAAAGTTTTGGTGTTGGAACCGCTGGATGACGAGACTACTAAAGGTTATGACGTATGAGTGGACAACAATACCAAGAAAATATAAAGAAAATTCTACAAAAAATCCATTTTTCATGAAAATTACAAATTCCATCAACTTGATATTGACATATTATGTTAAGGGTAGCAATTATTCCCCCTGCTTTCTGAAAGAGGTTGGTCCATTGCTCTTTCATGATTCTAGAAAAGTGAATTTTTGTTTATCTCAACTCGCCTCCCATTCCAATCACCCCACCCTCCATCCATGTATTGGGTATAGCTCCATGCTGTCTTCCTCAGCCCTTCTTCCTTCCTGGGCCCCTCATCAATTTTTATCACAGTTAACCGCGACGTTCTATCATGATTTTAACCACGTATCTTCAGTGCACCGTTCCTTAAAATACTCGGGATGTTGACATCAGTTTTTCAGTTTCAGTAAGTTTTATTCCTCCACTAGCACATAACAGAAAATAAGTATAACAATATCGAACATATTACTCACAAGTCATGAAAATGTAAACAAAATTTCGAACAAATATATAATCATGTGAAATAATACATATATTACATATCATTACAGATCTTTAAGTGTACAGTGTTTGTCGTGTGCCATGCACACTGATTTCTTACATTGAAACAGATAATAGTCGTAAACTATATAGTGGAATACAAGAAAACAAGCATGCAAGCAACAAAACAAAACAAACAAACAAACAAACAAATGAAATCTTGCTCTAATTCTCGTTACTTAACTGTATCAAACATTATTGGCCAGTTCGAGTGACTTGGTAAGATGAGTCTCTTCCTGTCAGGATTACATCATTCACACGTTTGTCCAGGGTACTAATGCGTTGCCAAAGGAGAGTCAACGCCTTGCTATCTGGATGCAGGAAACAACGTGAAATGTGTTGCAAAATTGATTGATTGGTAAGCAATGCTGTTACGTGATCGGGACAATATATCCGTTCCTTACCTCAGTTGAGACTTTGCTTTCACTTCGCTTTTCTTAGAATAAATAGCCATAAACATGAATTGGATTCAATGGATTCGATTTAATTTGCATGAAAGCGTTCATCTGTATAAAAGACGGGGGGGGGGGCGGAAGTCATCCCGGCCAACAGCCGAAAAGGCAATTCGAAGCTTCACTATTCACATGAGCAGAGAAAAAAAAAGGCATTTGTGAGGTAACAGGCATGTAGGCTTTTAAATTCACTGAGATTAGCGTTTGTGATTATAAACCGTGTAGGATCTACCGTATGCTTCATAGCACTTCAACCTGACAACAGAACAAGCCTGGTATATAGCAATATTAATTAATGGAAGAGAAAAAAAAAAACTTAATGCATTCTGCTTTCCCAGATAGAAATGCACATTGGATTGCCATTCTACTATACAGTAGTTCATGCTCTGTTAACATGAATTCCATGAAAAAAAAAAATTATTGTTAGATAAATGTAGATTTGTCGGGCAAAATTAAATGATGTCGTATTGATAATGAGCGAAAACAATGCCTAACCAACTGAGAATCAATAAAGGTCTTTGTACAATGTGCACATGAGTTGATTACGAACTTGCCGGTTGCATGCAGCAGCTTTTACAATCTACAAAAAAAAAAATTATTATACTTCAAGTAATACTCACTCGACTGTGCAAGAATATAAACAGCAGTAGCATATACTTACCGCTGCTGCTAACTGCGAGAAAAGTTGACAGAGTTGCTCCCTCCCTCTCTATATGTCTGTTTGTCTGTCTGTCTCTCTCTCTCTCTCTCTCTCTCTGCCCGTCTGTCTTTCTGTCTCAGGAACTTCTGACCTAATTGGATTTGAGACTCATATCAGTTGTCTCTCTGACCATCTTAGCCAACTCTTTCAATGACACCTGTTGTTGTTTTTCAGTCACAGAAGGGCGCCACTATTAAAGCTGGAACGAATACGGCTAAGTGTTTGCTTGCCAAGCAATGCTTGCTTATGGCATATTGGAGAGAGATATCACTGCCCTCCCCCCCCCCCATCTTCTTTAGTTGTTGTTCTGTTGTCGAGCATTTGTTGTGTTTTACAGGGGTTGCTCCGTAGTTGCACCAGTGATTTAACTTATGGAAATGGAAAAAAAGAAATAAAATATGCTTATTAGTAGGCATCATTCCAAAGTCTTGCTGTGCATCCATATTATTAAGCACAGGCTGCTATATTTTTTTTTCAAAGTATGATTAATTTGGGGGGTTGTTCGGAATAAGAGATGTGACACTCATTAGAAAGTGTTCAGCATTACCTTGTTTCTGTTGTCTTAATAGTTAACTCCAGCACCAGCACTGAATTATCATTCAAGTAATCGAGTGTTTGAATTAGGATTTACAATTTTTCCCCACATAAAAATACCCTTTCCTAACGCGCAGGCACACACGCACACACACACAGACACACACTCATACCTGTTATACGCAATACACATAGGGAGACATACTCTTGAAGTCAGGGGAATTTTCTTTTTTTTTTCAATTAGGGCGTGAATGAAGAAAGCTTGTTTCTTTTCTTTTCTTTTATTTTAGGAAATTGCACTGTATTTGTTAAAATAACAATAATATTATTTACATTAAGGAAATGTCAATTTGAATTTACATTTAGGAAATGTAAATTTGAATCTAGACGTTCCATTCTTTCCATTTATTCTGTTTTGCCTCATTCCATTGAATATTCTCAGTCAAGTCAAGCCATGTCTTTGTGTTTCTCCTGTTTTGTTCCGTTCTGTCTAAAATGATATTATTTCTGTGCGAAATCACTGAAGGAAAGTATTTTCATAGGAATCTTTTGATTGGTTCACAAAATAAAAAGCATGCTTTTGGTGGACCTCTCAATTCTTTTTTCCCCTCTAAACATGAGAACTTTGTATTTCGCCCGGATTCATGTATATCTTTAATTTAGTAACTATTGTTTATCCTTTGCACAGTCGAATGTTTGCCAATGACATAATTTCTGATATATTCTGTGTTACATTTTATTGAATTGAATTGAATTGAATTGAATTGAATTGAATTGAATTGAACACATTTGCTGGGCTTAAATGGGTGGTATAGTATTGGTAGAGATAAGGATTGGGCTTTTAACTTTTTGTAAGATACCAAGAAACCACTTACGAAATAATACAGAGCATAACATTCCTAGAGGAATTAAAAGTTTATTGGATTAAAATCTGTTTTGGAATGGCTGTGATATCCAAAAACAAAGTAAAACAAATCGGTCCTAATAAAAGGTGAGTCCCACCTTTTATTAGGACTGCTCTGTTTTGGATATCTCAGCCATTTCAAAACCAATTTTCATCAAAATAATAAATGTTGAATCCCTCTTGGAATCACATGCTCTTTCACATTTCATACGACGTTTCTCATTATCTCCAAAAAAAAAATGTAAGAAACCTGAAGTTAAGTCTCAAACAAAACTATACGATCCCTTTAAGCGACATGTTCATGAGATACGGACATAAAGAATTCTTCGCAGGAAGGTGGAAGGTTCATGAGACATTGTGAGATGATGCCATAATTTTCTCTCCAACTTGTTTCTGTGCCAATTTAAAAAACTCAAAATATCATTTTCCTTTTTTTTTTTTCAAATAATGTAATGGAACTGATACGGTTCTGTTTGATTGAATCCGCTTTAATTCAAATGAAGTCATCTTAAACATGGGGTGACCTTTCTCTTTAAAGTTTGATTGCTTGCATTTGCACGTCATTATCATTTGACTACCAGCATAACATACCATTAACACTCTCACTGGATAACAGCCTCAGTGAGGAACATCAACAAGAATAATTGAGAAGAGTACTCTCATGTCTCCGTTAGTTCAATGACTGTACAATATCAATGGTGACACGACATTTTCCTCCTGCGACAACTGCTCGTGGCCCCGTTTCATAAAACTTGTTATCAATGACAAGTTGCCATGTTGTTATAAGCTACGGAAATACTTGCATCTGATTGGCCAAGAGCAAATTTGTCACAGAAATGTGGCAGTTGTCACTGATAACAAGTTTCATGAAACGGGACCCCATTTTGTGAGGGTTTTTTTTTTTTTTGTGTGTGTGTGTGTGTTTTTTTTTTGTTTTTTTTTTAATGTTAATTATCATACTGACTGACCTTTTTTATCGCTCTCTTTATTTTTCTTTGTTGATAATGAAGCAAAGTTTCGAAGTACACAAACTTCTTTTAGGGCTTAAAATAACTTGCACTCAAGGTATGGATTTGATTTGATTTGATTTGATTTGATTTGATTTGATTTGATTTGATTTGATTTGATTTGATTTGATTTATTCATTCTCCGTATGGCATCATTAACATTTTTTTTCAACATAATAAGACATAATGATGTTATTGATATAATCGTTTTCTTAAAACTTGTCATCAATAACAAGTTAAGATAGTTGTTATAAGCTGCTGAAATCCTTGCATATGATTGGCGGAGTGCAAATTTTTTGTTACCTGTGGCAGTTGCTACTAATAAGAAGTTTTATGAAGTCAAATGGGGCCCAGGTAGTTATGAGTGCATTTTGACTTGGTCAAATTGTTGGGCGATAAACAACATGATAAAGTTTCAGTTCTAAATACCTTTAGTACAGCTATAGTACCCTCTTTATAATTATAATGTGACCTTGTGCCTCTCCAGTAATGGATCAACTTCAGCTCAGAGTCATGAGGGAAAATATTATTCAATAGTCGTTCCCTTTTATCCGTGCAGCACATAGATGACAGTCAACTGTTTTGTCTGACATGGTATTACATGTGTATCCGTAACCGCGTACCATGGTTGACTAAACGGATGATTTTGTTTGAAGCAAGAGAATGGTGTTCTATACCTTACGAGAGTAACGTTTAATAGTTCAAACAGAAATGTCTAGTGTATCTTTATTTTACACAAACTTTGTCTTAATTTGTCTAAGAGGGAAACACCATTGCGTACACAAGTTAACCATAATCATGCTATATCAAACCAAGCAAAAAGAACAGAGGAAAGCTCAATGCAAGAAAACGAAACATGACATAATCATCTTTCAAATTTCACTTGATTTCAAATTTCTGTATAATTTGGGGTGTGTGGAGGGGTCAGGCAACCTTCCCGACTGAGTAATAAAACGAGAACTTGATATGAATCTGTTCGGCGCACCACATGTCACATTATTGCTGTTGCTCTGGTCAATGAAATCGCCGTATGAACAAGCATTAAACACACAAAATAAAGTATGACCGGCACCCGGTGTACCGCACAAAAATGAAGAAAGTCAAGGAGCGCGTCACGCTGATGCTTTTATGGTTGATTTTAATGTTTCGTATAAAGTTTTGACGTTTTGCGCGCGACTGCGTCCGAGATTAATCCAAACAGCCATTGCGCCGCCTACGCGCATGATGACGTCGTTACGTAATCGACCTACTTGTAATTGCCCAGCTCTTCTCTTGTCCAGGGAGGTGCCTCCATGTCTTGTCAGACTAAGTGTGTCACAGCTATGTAGTCCCAAAATGAAAATAAGATAGGGACAATGTAAAAGTAAAAATAAATAGGTGGACTGAAACAAGAAAGTAAGAATTTCTGGCCTTGTGGTGCGATTATAATGAAACTTACTTGGGGCTCATTGGTCGTGTTGGTAATAGTGCAAAAGTATTATCATACAAGTAATAGACGTCTTTCTCTTTCTCCCTTCAAACTGATTTACCATTTACAGTATACCGTTAGGTGCTTTTTTTTTTCATTCTCATCGTGTTCTTCTTTCTTCGTTTTTGACATCTTCATCTTGAAAACCGTTTTCCGCCTTCTCTTCTCTTTGCGTACATGTCGTTTGTAGTATTATGTTTCCACAATCTAATGTCTGTAGTGCTGACTTACAAAACAAAACTAAAAATACTTTGCATAATACTCTGCCCCACATCATCATCATCTTCTTCTTGTTGTTATGCTTCACTTTTGTCATCATCGTCATCATCATCATCATCATCATCATCTTCCTGTTGCTTCACGTTTGTCATCATCGTCGTCGTCATCATCATCATCGCAACCTTCTCCTCCTTCTCTTCTCTTTTAGTACCTGTCACCGGCCTGTCGTTTGTAATCGCTTTCCACAATCTGATTGATTGCGTGTAGTGAAGATGATTTCCAAAAAACGGAAAAACGAAGCAAAACAAACAAAATAAACTACTTTGCATGATATTCTGCCCCACCCAGATGAGCCGGCGGCAACGTGTGTCAGGTCAACCGATCAAGAGCCCCAGACTGGTGTCTTCGGAGAAGATGTGCCTTTAGCCTCAGGTGAGCTAGGAAGCTCATTTTTAGTTTCCTCAACTTTTCTGTCTTGCAGTTGTTTATGTTATTTTCTTCAAAAAAAATATAGTTTCTCTCTCATTATTGTTGTCGTTCAATTAAATTGATCTTCAGTTTATGGAATATCCCGTGTTACAGTGGTCATGTAGTTGTATAAGGGTTATTGCCTATTAGCTGGGAGGTCTTGGTTGTGAATCCCACCTCGTGGGAATTTCTTTGATAATATCACACAGATTCCAACGAGGTAGGACCGTGATGCTTTATCATTTTTTTCGTGACCCACATGGAGGAAATTGGTATTTATGTAGCAACGGTGTGTTGATAATAAAAAAATAAATGAATGAATGAATAATGGTGATAAACGAGACATTCACGGGATTTTCCTACACTCTGTGGTTAATCAATGAGTCAATACATACGTACAATGTGTATGGATACGTTTACACACGTTTATGTACTTTCCTTCTTAACCCATAGCCACATCCGGGACACCACACCCGTGTCTACGTAACTGCAGCACCTCCAGTGGCCCAATGCTGTGCGAGTACACGTTGGTAGTGGAGTGGTATTACACCATGTCGAAGGCCTGCTACAACTGCCCGTGTACCATGTCGGACTGCGATAGACCGGACTGTGTGGCGGCTAACGGCATCCCCAAACTCATCATGGTCGCCAACCGAACTTTTCCTGGACCATCGATAGAGGTTTCTATCGTCTTAGATGAAAATCTTTTCTGATAAATAACTATAATCTTGAATGAAAGCAGGTACAATTAGCACAATCGCTAGCACAATAAATCTATAATGATGAGGAGGAGAAAAGATGAAAAGAAGCGACAAAGGGGTGAAAGCAATAGCAACAATGTCATGAATTTAGTCACTGATTTTTGCATATCAAAATAATTCTAGAGCCAGTATTGTTTATTTGATTTTTTAACTGGCGAAGAATAGAAAATGCCAGAAATGGGGACAGGGGTTCGAATCCCATGGATGCAGTGGTTTAATGCCGATGGTCCACAGTTGTAGCTTTCTTTCGGGCACTCACTTTCTCTTTAAACGTCAATGTGCAACGGATCATAAGTCAAATTCAAATTTAGTATAATCTTTTCTATTTGTTTACATGATGTCAGGTTTGCCAGGACGACCAAGTCGTTCTAACCGTGATCAACCACGCAGACAACGGCGAGGGCATCAGCATCCACGCCCACGGTATTTACCAGAAGGGCACCCCGTACATGGACGGCGTCGGTATGCTAACCCAGTGCCCCATTGGGCCCCACACCAAGTTCACCTACAACTTCACGGCTGACCACGCGGGCACGCACATGTGGCACGCACACACTGGAATGCACAGGGCAGACGGCCTTTTTGGTCCCTTGGTCGTCCGACCTCCAGATAAGGTAGGAAAAGAAAATCGGTGCCATCGGTGCTTTTTTTTTGATACGATTATCTTCCACGAACCTGCACGCAAACTTTCACAAGCTCCAGATTTCGACTCGCAGTGACCTTCAGTTTGTATCAAAATTGCTTGAGCTAACTTTCAATTCATTGTACATGAAGAGTTTGTTTTGCAAAAACCGATAAGTCCATTTTTGAAGATTTTGAAGTACGGTCTCTGTCATAAAATACAAAATAATACCTTTTAAATGATATATTAATCACTATAAAAGGTAGATTTTTGAAGTTATGGTCAAAAGAAGCAAAAATTTTCTTATTATTCTCTATATTTTTCTTGACCTTTAATCGCAAATATCTCCATTTGGCAAATATGGACTTATCGGTTTTTGCAAACAAACTATTCACAAGTATACTCAATGGTGAATATGAATAGATTACTAATTATATCTTTTTTATTTTTTTATTTTTTACAGAAAATTACAGCGTTAGGTGAAAGCAGCTAATAAAACAAAAATGGGGAATATTTGGGGGAACTCCTATATCAATGCGATCTTCCTTTGAATAGGGCTTACTGTATAATATTCTTATACCTTTGTCTCACCGCCCCCCCCCCCCCCCTCCATCTCTCTTTCCCAGACCAATCGTCAGCGCGCCCTCTACGATCTTGACCTGCCAGAACACATGGTGATGATGAATGACTGGATTCACAGACCGGCTGCTCAGGTCTTCGCCGATCACCACCACGCTCGTGGGGAGGATAACCCGGATTCGATCCTCATCAACGGGAAGGGCCAGTTCGCCGTGTACACGGATCCCATGGCTTTAGAATCACCACCGCCATCTTACGTCACTCCTCGGGAAGTGTTTGAAGTAGAGCAGGTGAATGATTATTTTGCATTTGCATCGAGTCTGATTGGAATTACGAATATCATCTCTGTCAATGATGATTATTTCTTGAATTTATGTTTTATTAGAACAAGCATGAAGAGTCACATTATTTACAAATTATTTGCGTGACTGTAACAACAAAATCATAAACTTAAAATGGGCAGTCAGCGGAGGAAAAATAAAGAAAAATGATTATGAATCCAATATTTCCATTACATTGTATCAAAAATTCTTTCAGATGTAACAGTCATTATAACAAATCAATGCAATACAGAATAATAAATTATGTGATAACCATCCATCCCTCCACCCCCCCCCCCCCCATACCGTATCTCCACTCACAACACACACACACACACGCCAACTGATTCTTTGCCTTCCCGTCATACCTCCAATTCCTGTAGGGTCGTAGATACCGGTTCCGGTTGGTGAGCAGTGGGAACCAACACACCGATGAAGGTGTCCGTGGACGGCCACAACCTCACGCTCATATCGACCGATGGCTCCGATGTGGAACCCAGGACTGTGGATGCCTTGTTCCTCTTCGGAGGGGAGAGGTAATGGGGGAAAGTAGATGTCATGTGTGTATGGTCTTCTAATTTTGTCTTAATTTGTTTGATTGTTTTTGTGCTGTCTCGAAATCCCTATTATGATAATTGTGCACATTGGTAAACTACAACGTAATTTCCCTCACTGGTATATCATTTCCTTTCATTTTGCTGTTCATTGGGTTTTATATGGCTGACATTGTTACTTTGCGAATGAATACAGGAAAAAGAATCATTAAATATC
Organism: Diadema setosum; assembly: GCF_964275005.1. Lineage (NCBI taxonomy): Eukaryota > Metazoa > Echinodermata > Echinoidea > Diadematoida > Diadematidae > Diadema > Diadema setosum. Next base: position 28,155,452 of record NC_092690.1, read on the forward strand.
ATAATTTTTCTAACACGCATATTATTATGGAATTTAAGGAGCATATCAAACATAATAATGGGAGGGCTCCAGCTCAAAAGGTGTATTATGTTTCAGATCGGTTGGTCAAAATCGAATAAATGGAGACATAATGAACTAATATGAGGCCAGATGGCTTGTTTAAGTGAGCAGTAAGGACTGAGATAGTGCCTACATTATGAATATTGAAATATTTGCTGCTAAAGAGAATTTGTAATGGACTCACTTCCTCCAATAGTAGAGCGGTTAAGGCCTCAAAATCATGAGAATTGTGCAAAATTTGACTAATGTACGAAACTTTCACCAGTATTAGTACATACCATAAGATTCATTTCAAGATCGGGAGGCAAGTCTGATTTGACCTCTGATGACCTCCAGAGGTCAATGAACTTTAAATATCAGAATATTGATGTTTGGAGGCATGTGTGAATGATATGCCTAGATCTTGGTAGCGATGCACTAAATATACATTTGTACTATACAAAGGAACTATCTTCCGATTCCACAGGGCTTTGACAGGTTTCTACCTGTTTCTAACATCTGACCTCAGAATATCATAATATTGATCTGTGATGTTAGTAGTTAATGATATCCATGGGTAAGATGTGCAAAACAAGCATATCTGTTTTACAATGAAACTGTCTTCATATTCCAAAGAGCACAGACAGGTTTCTATCTGTGATCTCTGGTGACCATATAATCATGTATGAACCAAATGATTTCTTTTGAACATGTATTGTGTTAAAAAGTTTTTGGTAATTCTTTTGCAGACAAAATGTGTACATGAAAATTCTCATGTTAAAAGCATGTGATGGGAAATGTAAACAGTATGTACGAATGTTTTTTTTTATGTTTTCCGCTAAACTTATTTGTTAGTGGGGAAAAGAAAAGAGAGGTCTCGCTTCATGAGAGATGTTAAGATCCCGCTCTACCATGTTTACACCACAACGCCTACAGATATCTATGCTGGAGGTGGGTTGGAATGTCATGTATAGAGCCCAAACCGTAAGTGCAGATTAATAGGCACGCTATCTTTTGAAGAGAAACAATACTTCGTTTCACATTGTTAGTGGGGAAAAGAAAAGAAAAGAGAAATCTCGCTTACTGAGAGATCCCGCTCTATACCACTCTAAGATCCCGCTCTATACCACGACGCCTACGGATGTCTAGGCTGGAGGTGGGTTGGAATGTCTCAAAAGGATTGATTCCTACGCCATATTTTTTTCTAGGAAAACATCAATAAAGGCACGCGATCTTCTAAGGATAAACAATATTTTGTTTCACACAAGATGATAGCAGAAAGACAACTGATAATCATCCGCTCATGTGAAATCAAGCAGATTTTTTTTTTTCTAAACATTTCAAGATGCATCTTGGTGAGTTACAGTCTGTTAAACATGTCAACAATGTGAAAAACAAATTGAAGGCCACCTGCAATAGGCCTCCTGCAATACAGCCTCACATTTTCCGAGCATCACAACAACTTTGATCAACACGTTCCATACTCGTGATACAGAGGGAAAATAATAAACAATATTGCAAGATTGATGCATTTCTGCCAAGACAACAGACAGGAACTAATTCCACTTAAGATACATAAACATATTTATTTTTATTTTCCATGCACTTTTCCAATATCATAACATACAAAGCTAGAAATGCTAGAAATTACCCTGGTATAAATTGTCAATCTCTTGAAGCATATTGGGATTGAAGAAAATTTAGAAATTAATTGGAAGTAGAACTTTTAATTTGTTGAATTTATGTGCTTTCAATGTATCTATTTTTTTTAATAGATTTTCTAAATTGAGGGATGTAAATTCGGTAGTACAATAGAGATCACTACTAAATACAATTAAATCTGACTTTATTATTTAAGTTAATTCCTTATGGAAATCAGGACAGTATCACTTTTGTTGATATTTTCCAACTAGTGTAAGCAATAGTTATCTAAAATGTCATTAAGAGTGTACTATTGTACTTGGTACCATATCCCCTGGTGACGTCATAAGGGTATGTTTTAGAGGTATAACGTCATTTAAGGCGGTACATATTGGGTATGCCTTAATAGGTCATTCATGACGACATTCAGGGTCCATTAACATTCTTAGGTGCTTGGACATGGCTGGGAATTATATTTTGTTGCACGTAATGGCTGGGATGTATATATGGGTGCACGTCACGAGACTGACCCACGAATCATACAGCCCATGAGTTGGACACTAAGAAAACAAGGCCAGCAAGACTGACACATTAACCCCCTTGTTGTAATGTCGAACTCGTGGGCTGTTCTTATCTATCCCGGACAGTGCCGAACTCTTGGGTTGTGTGACTTGTGGACCCTTTTTTTTTTTCAGTGTCGAACTCGTGGGCTGTATGACTCGTGGGTGCGGTCTCATGGGATAGCCCCGTATTATACCCTGTAGAGCTAACACTGTAGGACATACAGGTCCTACAGTTGGGCATACTGCGTATACTTGATATGATGTTCAGCTCACTGTGTGCAGACTGCACGATCCGATAATTCAGAACCTCTGCCTGAGAAACGATTGTCTGATTGTAGCCTATTCCGCGAGTCAAAAAGAAGCTTTCTTATCATCTCGTGCATCCTGTACTCTATGTGCAATGCATCCATTATAGCGACAAGCTTGTCTTCACCCAAACTGTTTAGATATTGCCATTGGAAGACTGATGATCACATACAGTGGCTGTGCACCTAAGAACGCTGGTCTGACCTCAGGATATCTAACCAGTTTAGTCGTGGAGGAGATCTGTTTGCCGATCCCTGCAATGTAAGCTCCCATCGCGTGCTTCATTGAAGACGTATTAAAGACTAATTGTAAGGAGTATAGAGTATAAAGAAGACAATCTAGAGCAAGAATTAGTAGTTCTACTTCTATGTGGAAGTGTGGTACCTAAAGAGGATATTAAAGAAATGCCCCAAATTGCCTAACCTAATGACCCTAACATAATTGGATGACAATAGCTCTTGCGAGACACAGGATTGCTTCATGTGGAATGCATGTTAGGCCTCACAGTATGTCGTTTTCCAGATGATCCATGACGTCACTGTATGCTCCAGAACCATGAGTCATTCATCGGAACCATACAGCTCACAAGCTTGACACTGGCCAACACAGGCCCGCCAGCTCAAAACTAGGTAATATTGCCCATGGGCTTGACACTGTAGGCAAACTAGGCCCATAAGAGTCCGACACATGGAGTGGGGTGGGGTGTGGGTGGGGGAGGTCCACGAGACCTACCCAGAATAGATTAAGTTCTGTGATGTAATATCCGTGGGCCTTGTTTTCCTCGAGTGTCGAGCTCGCGGACGGCACAGCTTGTGGGCCCATTTTGATGTCGAGCTCATGGACCTTGTTCATCTAGTGTTTAGGTCACTGGATGTATGGATGGTGGGCTGCGCAACTCATGGGCTGTAAGACTCTTGGGTTGTTTGTCTTGTGATGTACACCCGATGAGGTGGGCCCGTTGTTTTTTGGTTAGCATCTTTCACCCTTTCATCCAGTTCAAGGGACTTTGCCATATGCCTGTTCTCAAACTATTAAGCCTCAACCAAAAATATTGTACTCTTCTCCCAACCTTCCATGTTTAAGCGTACAAACTTTGTCCAGTGCAAAGTGGATGATGTTGCACATAATTTTATGCAAGCTAGTCTGCATAACTAACCTGAACATTATTATATTATTATATCTAAGGTCACTGCCATCACTGAAGACACGTAAGCTTCATTTCTGAAGTAATTGACCGCTCACATTCTTGAGACCTGTTACTTTGTATCAATGCTCTGTGGAATATGCATACATACTTTGATTATAACGTCAAGGCGTGATTTGTACACGATTAAACATTAGGATTAAACCGATGAAGCCAAACATCTCATATAATGTAATCCTACACAAATTCTGATGTTCTAAAAGTCTGACTTCACATTGTCCCTAGAGGTCAAAGTTGGATTTACAAGGCGGTGGGTTGGCTCAGTCGGTAGCGCGTCTGCCTCACGATCACGCGGCCCGAGTTCGAACCCGAGTCTGGACTGAGCAATGTTGTGTGTAAGCATACCGTCCCCTCTAACAAGAGGCAAAACACTCTGTCCCTCGGATAGGACATAAAATGGAGGTCCCGTGTATGAGAGAGTCACAACTCATGCACGTAAAAGATCCCGCTTCGTTCATCCATCGCAAAGAGCAGGGTGTTTAACCCGGTGAAGTGGTCCCACCTCACATCCAACTGGACCCCATGGAAGACCAGCTTAACGTAGCTGAATATGGGCTATCCAGCCATCTTCTTAGATGGAAATGAACAAACAAACAAACAAACAATGACCAATGTTCTGTGGAATAAGAAGACACTTCAATTGTATCACAAATGCTAATAACATAATTGCACACCAGCGGGGCATTACATGAAGGAACTTGTCGGGTAACATATCTGACACGTCAATTATATCCGACAAGTTTTGAGAAATTCTTTTGTCTGATTGGCTGATTTCTCTGAACTTGTCGGATATAATTGACTTGTCGGACATTTTATCCGACAAGTTCCTTCATGAAACCCTCCCCCCCCCCCCCCAGTATACCGTTAACAATTTAATATACATCTAATATCAATATTCTGGTATTTTGAGGTCATGGACTTGTCACAGCCCTCAGAGGTCAAAGGCAGAGACTTGTAAATAACGCTTCAGTAGTAACACAAATAAATTTTAGGACATCAGTATCATGTTTATTATCAATCAATTGCATCAACTATCAATATTCTGATAAGTTGAGGTCATTGACCTCTGGAGGTCATCAGAGGTCAAAGGTAGAAACCTGTCAGGGCTCTGTGGAACATGAAGATAATAATCGCTATAACAAAATGAGGTTTTTAGTACGTCATTACCATGTTTAACATTAATCAATGACGCAAAATACTAATTTCTGAAATTTTGAGGTCATTGGTTGGAGGTCATCAAAGGTCAATTCAGACTTATCTCCCGATTTTAAAATGAATCTTATGGCATGTGCTAACACCGGTGAAAGTTTCATACTGTAGTCAAATTTTGCACAATATTTTCGGCTTATCTGCTCTACTACAATACAAAATGTGAACTTATTTTTTTTTCCAGGTATGACGTTGTTCTCGATGCATCGCAGGATGTTGGTAACTATTGGCTTAAGGTCAAAGGTTACGGACAAGCTCGAGGAGTCATCCAAGGCTACGCCATCGTGCGATACAAGGGCGCCCCGAATGCCAACCCGACTCCCGATCCCACCGTCGACCGAACGGGCGTGGTCTTCCAAGAATGGAATGCGCCCCCTTCTGACACGGCTATCACAGTCAACCAGCTGGTGGCTCTGGGTAAGAATTTGTATTCATCGATCTTTTTTTTTTAAATAATAATTTGCATGATGATAATTATGTGACCTGTTCAAACTAGATTCATTAGGGTTAATCACAAGCGTCAAGGAAGACATGGCAATTTGTTCGGAGTGGCATTGTATTCTCTACTCAAGCAGAGAATAGAGATCCATTCAATCAGACCACTCTTCATTCCCCAATCTACAATAAACCACCATTTCAACTTCTCGTCTTACAAAGCAGGACACATTTTGGAGAGGCTTTCTTCTAGCCTACAGAGTATCTGCCTCCACATGTTGAAGCTTGTGTACGGCAGTCACAAATAAAATCGCACCACTTTGAAGGCAGAGCCATGTCATACAATGCATCTTTAATCCCAACGTGTATTCCAAAATATTATTGCAGCGTCTCCCTATTCTCTGCACCCTTCTAGAAAATGCCAGCCTCCCTCAAGAAGGCAAGAGAACGGTTTACCTTTCCTACGATCTTAATCCGGTGAGTAGATGGTTTCCTCGTGGAGTCTCTCTGCCCCCAGGCTGCCCCCCTCCCCGCTGTCCATATTTCTTTATTGTTCAGTAGTGATTGTTCATTTTATTGAACAACCAGTAATTTTTTAAATCAAACTCATTTTTCTGCAACAGTGCCGTTATATTTCCGCAGTATCTATCAAGGTAATGATGATTATTCCTTAATTCCGTCACTTCCGTTCCGTGCATGGGGGTGATGTGGCATATTGGATAAGACTCCCGACTCCCAGTCTCATTTTTTTTTCATCTTTTTTAATGATGAGGATGACGATGATGAGCAAAAAAAAAAGGAAATTAAAAAAGAAGCGCGCAAACAAATAAACAGCAAACAAACAAACTAACAAACAAACGAACAAAATCCCCATCAACACAGGATTATCGTAATACAATAAACTACTGTATACATAATTTATGCAATATGTCATTACATATTATGCATGATATGCAGCACCATGGTGTCCCGAGCAAAATAAAATGAGACCTATGTTGGTTCTCAGTAAACGACGTTCTTTCATTTTTCATATCGGAATGTTATTCTGATTTAACACAATCAGTCTAGACATTTAGAATCGATGTTGTTATGGTCACTGTCCAATATCCCTAAAAAGAAAAAAATATATTGATATTGATTGTATATTTGATTATCTACCGCTCCCCCCCCCCCCCCCCCTTCCCACAAGGTCAACAACGTCCACTTCAACAAACCAGACCTTTACCCACTGGGGCCTTCAGGGCCAGGGTACGGCGAGTACCACTCGGCGCAGATGAATCGCCGCTCATTTCACTTCCTGGACATACCGCCGCTCTCGCAGTTTGACGAACAAACGATGCTGGACGAACTTTGTGAAGTGGACTCCGTCGATAGAGAGCGCTGTTCACGCGAATACTGCTCGTGTCCGCAATACATCCAAGTGGAGCTGGGACAGGTATAAAAATTAAGACTTTGCCCCCAAAACGGGTTAATGTCATTCTTATTAAAATGGGGTATTTGCAATCAAGGCTATCAAAAACGAAGAAAAGTGTGGTATATTTTTGAATAACGACTTCAAAAACATTCCTTCTTATGTAACCAATGAGATATCATTGGAAAGGTTTTATTTCGCTCTATCAGAATGATGATGGACTTACATTAAAATCATCAAAAGTCGCTTAGCCTACTTACCTCAAACCCTTAAGATGCTAGTAATAATTATGATTATTTAGACTAAATGGTAATAAGCGTCAATGACAATGGAAGCTGATCTGGAAGACCGGGAGATGACATGTGACAAGATTAGATTAAATAATAACAGAAAGAGCCTTAAAAACATTACGGGCAAAGATCCTCGAACTTGAAAATACGAGTGGCCACAAAAATCTAAGACTAATACTACGCTACTTTGAGAATTGAGAACTATGGATGTCACAAATCTCTGTGCAGACGCTGGAAATCGTTTTGGTCGACGAAAGCAAAGATCTGGACATCGTCCATCCTTTCCATCTCCATGGCCACGCCTTCAGAGTGGTGGCACAAGCGAAGGTGGGCACGAACACATCCTTGGAAGCGGTGAAGATGATGGACCAGAGTGAGTTGATATATTTATCGTCATCACCAACATAAGCATCATCATCATCATCCCTATCGCCATCACCATTACCGTCATCATGACTTGTATAGCATCACCATCATCACCATCATCACCATCACCACCATTATCATTGTCATCATCACCATCATCACCACCATCATCACCATCATCACCATCATCACCATTTAATCATCATCACCATCATCACCATCATCACCATCATCACCATCATCATCACCATCATCACCATCATCACCATCACCACCATTATCATTACCATCATCACTGACATCACCACCATTGTCCTAATGTCATCATTATCATTGTAATTACTGTTATTTTTTTCCCGTGTTTGCCTCGAAATCAACGGTAATCGACAGTGATATTACTGTGGCCACTAGTAATTCTATGAATTGAATATTCCTCTCTAGACATTACTTTCTGTCAAACCTGGAACCTCGTGATTGAGAGTTTGAGTTCTTATCCCGTGCGCCAGACAACTCTTCAAAATAAATTGCATCTGGTGTCGCTAGGGAGCCAAATAGATAAGAATACAGTTAATGAAATACGTGCAGAACAGTCACGCTGCAAGATCTCACAATTGAACTTAACAAAACAAGTAACTCGTTTTCTGATATGCATAAATGCAGTAGTCGCAATGTACCTATAAACCTTTGATGTGTAACATCCGTCTTCCTTTTACAAGCGTCGATGGCACTTTGCCATGTTTGCTGGACCTACCACACAGTGCAGGCTGACCGAGTCTCTCAACAAACCATCGATCGTTGATATAACACCAGTGCTATTCTACTTTCCATGTAAAGAGATAAAGAAATCTAATATCCAGTGGATAATGGCATCATTGGATAATTTACCTGTCTTTCTGCAGACGGCGAGATAAAGCGCAACTTCAACAATCCGCCTGAAAAGGATACGGTGATGACCCCAAGCGCTGGTTACACCGTGATCCAGTTTGTGGCCGACAACCCCGGCTGGTGGTTCTTACACTGTCATCTTGAGTTCCATGTTGAGGTAGGTTATGTATACACATAGCAGTAGTAAATGTGTATATTTTATTCACACAAATTTACACTGGTAGTCCTAAGACTAAATTGCTGTGGCATATACATGAAAACATTAAAAATACAAATTCGCTGACATGAGGTGTATGACGTGTGTATCACGATGTACATGTGATATCGAGAAAAGAGATGACTAGGAATTTTAAAACTAGGGGACTACTATGTTTTCATAAAGCTACAACATTAACAACTTCACATAAACGTTTTAGGTTTAGTTATGGCAACGCGTATAAGGTAGTGATGTTTGGGGAGAGGGGGTGAAATTCAGTTATTCAAGTTCAAATTCAAATGAAATTTTATTTCCAATAACACATGTGTGTTATCGATACAGATTCAAAGAAAACAAAACGTACAATGGTATTGTTATAATTATAACAATAAATATCGCCATTGACTCCAGTAATCATGTCCTATGAAATCATGCTATTTCGCGTGTTCTTGACCGTCCAGGTTGGAATGGGTCTGGTTGTCCGAGTCGGCAACCAAGCGGACCTTCCCCCCGTACCCAAAGACTTTCCCCGATGTGGCAACTACTATGGACCGTCATCCTCGTCGGGAAACACGGAATTTGACGACAATGAAACCATCATTGGTGAGGCCTCCGCTCAATCGTCGATCGTCATCGTCCTCTCCGTCGTCATAGCAGTCCTTCTCATCATAGTCGTCGTCCTCGTCGTAATCGTCTGCGTCCAGAGATCCAACAAAAGTGACGGACGGGGGAAGGCTACGAGAGTACCCAACAGCGACCCGCAATCGGCGACGAAACTGTGATGATTTTATCGCGCAATGCGCTCTGTCACCCACGTCATTAGGTCTCTGGTGCCTCCTTCAGCGTATATTATGGTGTTCTCATTGCGTGTTACCACACGATACTTGGTGTGTAGAGCTTCATAGTCAGAAAAAAGAGTGCAGTATTAGAATTAGGCCTAGAAATTCAGTTGAGTTGTCAGGACCATTATAGCAACGTGGTTGGGTCATGGTTATAAGGGCTACGGGTTAAGATTGGGTTCTCAGGATTATGACTAGGTTTCGAAGATGATGACAGTGAGGCGAATATTAAGACTTAGAAACAACAGTTCAAATAAAAAGTAGGAGTTTTAACTTTCTAATGATAATAATGACAATAGTGATAATAACAATAACAATAATGAAGATAATCATCATCATCATCATCATCATCATCATCATCATCATCATTATCATCTCATTAATTATTACTGTGATTATTTTTATTACCATTATCAATTTATAAAGCAAGAAATCTATGTACATAATACTCTTCCGCGCTGCAAAATTATCTGTAATTTTCGTATTGTTTGAAAGTTTGGCTGGTGATGAGGAAGAGAGGTTTTAGGATAACACTATAATAGTATGAATGCAACCCGCTCCTTCAGAGATAGTTACTATATGAATACTTACACAATTATTAGTTTTGTCTGTGTTCATAGAAGATTACATCAAGCGTGTATGAAATGACGCTCGTACGCACTGTGTGGAGCTGATGATAAGCCATTCTTTCTATGAAAAATGATGATCAATTTGATATTCTGTGGTCACTCCGATACACACACACAAAAAAAAATAACGTTGAGTATTTTCTGTCTAAAAGATGCAGACGATGCTTTAAGTAAACAAACTAAGAGCATTTCGCGCTCAAGTAGAGGGACAAAAATAGTCAGTAAATGTAATGCTTTGCTGCTATATTGCTGCATAAATATTGCTATTTTTATCATTACAGGGTTCTTGGCTGAAATAGCATCTGAAGCAATACTCTATCATAGGCCCTCCTCGTCTTTCGATTCAAGCTTTTTTCAGCACTATTATCAGTGATGATAAACTTGGATTTTGTAAAAGACAGCGGGTTTTTATCCTTTCGTTTGCTGTGTTTTTGGTTCTCGGGTCCTTATCTAAAAATATCATTTCTTATTCATTATTCGTATACTCTGGTGCTTTCTTGGCTTTGGAAGCATCTCCTTCGTTTAGTTTTCGTCTTTGTATTATTTGATGTTTTAGGTTGCCTTGTGTCCGATTTCTCGAATTATTGTGATAATTTTCAGAAGGATGAAATGTGAACAATATCTTGTTTCTCAGTTGCCCGCGCTTTCCAGGACGCTGACTGGTATTAGCATGATTAGTATGAAACATTAAAACGTCTAAGAATGACTTTCAAACGGGCGTGACTTAATAAAAAAAAAAAAAGTTCAGCTTGAAAATACATGTATCACTAATGACGATATAGCAATTATTCTTCTGACGTTGAAAGAACGAACATAAAGAAAGCCATTGATTTCATCTTCTTGTCTAAGTTATCATCTATCATATTTTGAGGGGGCTGCAATATGGTCCATAAAATAATCATATTATGTTAACAAGTGTTGTTATAGTTGTTGATTTTTTTTTTACATGATATCGTTTAGCATTATGTTGGTTTGGAATCCGCCGAATGTAATAACGTTCTTAGGGTCGCACGGTATGTGTAGTTAAAGTTGCTATTCAGGCGTCATGTAAATCATTGTCATAAGAGTGGACATAATGTGCACATTAGAAGAGACGGCAATATTAAAAAAAAAAATGATAGATTTATTTCAATTGATTTGACTTGATTTGAATTGTTTTACGTGACCGCTAAGAAAGGAATGGATGGATGGATCCAATTCCGGCCTAAGGTCCACTGCAAATGTCGAGACAATCAGAAAAAAAAAATGAATGTTATTACCGTCTGCCCCCCCCCCCCCCCAAAAAAAAAAAAAAAGAAAGAATAAAATATACAACGGGACCCTCCGCAACGATAACTCTAAAAGTAGTGAATCAATCCAATTAAAATTTCAGGATATGAAACATCTATAACTTACTTAACTTCACTATACCAGTAACTTACATCTTACAGAAAAACCAATCCGATTTGCTTCTGTGCATCTGTGGTCAAAGAAAAATGAGGACTTTTGTAGAGCATGTCAGGAATCTCTTCCCTCCAAGTTCTGTCCACTGTGTTCACACATTAATATGCAGCTCCAAGAGCATCCAAGTGCTAAACTTATGAAGAAACAGACCCGTGACATGCTTTACATTATCTGTGACAACTTAGCCAAAATAAATGGGGTTGTCTGCAAAATAATAGGTAAGATGTTACATTTTTACACCCTGAAGTTTAGCATTTTAAGTTTAGTCATATTGAAAGTTATCAATGCGAAATCCGATTGTTTTTTTTTTTTTTTCGGGGGGGGGGGGATGATGGTCACAATCACTGCAGTCATCCAGGGATTTGAACCAGGAAATTTGTGATTGACACCCCGTGATTATACGAATTTGAGACATAAATCTGTATTTCCCAGTTGATCATGGAGAATAGAATTCCACTTTTAATCACGTTATGTGGGAGTTTTGTAGTGTGTTTATGATTTATTTGTCATCCATGTCGGCATTTTTTTTTTTCAAACCATGTCTTCTTCAAATTCCCTTTCTACTTTTGCTATTCATTTTGCCCTGTCACCTACCACTTACTTTATTCTTTGTCGTGATATTTCTGTGGTATATGCATGTGGTATTTCGTGCAGAAGGTGATAAACCATTCCATTGAGAAGTAGGGCCTATGTATACAACGCGATTATAAACTTGTATTTCTTAATATCAAAATGTGCTGCACTGATCAAGGATATCTTTTCTTTATTTCTCATATTCGTGATCGACGAACCCGTGTTGATTTGTTGTACAGCTTTAGTCAATCTCATAATATTATCACTTTTTTATGCATAGTACGTTTTGTATAAATTGTCTTATTGTGAAGTTCACAGAGTAATTTTGTTTCCCTTTATGTCAACAAACGAAACTTTCATTGGAATGAAGCACCATTGTGCACTATACAATCTCGCAGTACATTTCCAAATTAAAAGGTATAGGCCTAATATAGTTTTGGTTAAGCTGGGGCGTAAGATTTTAACTTTTTTGTGAGGTAATGAGAAACCACACATGCAATATGAAAGAGTACAAAATTAATACACTGTGGTTTCTCAAGAGGAATACAATGTTTATAATCGGTTTTAAGATGGCTGATTTATCAAAAAAAAATACTTTGTCCACTTTGATTTCCGGATATCGCAGTAATTTAAATAATGTATGCTCTCTCTATTTTCATGAGTGGCTTATGATTACCTCAGAAAAAAAAAAAAAAAAAACGTAAAGCACCATTTCAACAAAAACTGTATACCATCAAAAGAATAACACTATTATTCAAATGAACATCAGAAAAAAGGGGGTCAAAGAGTGACAGTTTTGTCTGTCACACACCCGGTATAGGCCTAACCAAGAACTGGCAAGTTCTAAATGTATTGAGTGGTTGATGATATAATTTGCGCATTTTTTGCTTCAAAGAAGAACAACCTATGCATCAGACATCGTGTCTTACGAACATTATTATTGTCGTATATTCATGGTCTGTATATACGATTTATGGAGATAAGCAAGACTCAACACTTCAGGAAACTTGGTCTTTGGTGTGGCACATTCCGCGTATCGCGGCTACCGTGCATTAGCTGCATAAACGGATTTAATGATATTAAAGGGAAGGTAAACCCAAAGAGCAATGTGGATTGAGTGAAAGCAGCAACATTAGTAGAACACATAAGTGAAAGTTTGAGAAAAATCGGACAATCGATGCAAAAGTTATGAATTTTTAAAGTTTTGGTGTTGGAACCGCTGTGTGAGGAGACTACTAGAGGATATGACGTATGAGTGGACAACAATACAAAGAAAATATAAAGGATATTCAACAAAAATTAACTTTTCTAGAATTATGAAAGAGCAGTGGACCAACCGCTTTCAGAAAACAGGGGGAATAATTGCTACCCTTAACATATGTCAATATCAAGTTGATGGAATTTGTAATTTTCATGAAAAATGGATTTTTGTAGTATTTTCTTTATATTTTCTTGATATTGTAGTCCACTCATACGTCATAACCTCTAGTAGTCTCCTCATCCAGCGGTTCCAACACCAAAACTTTAAAAATTCATAACTTTTGCATCGATTGTCCGATTTTCTTCAAACTTTCACTGATGTGTTCTACTAATGTTGCTGCTTTCACTCAATCCACATTGTTCTTGGGGTTTATCTTCCCTTTAACCACTCGTTGTACAGGCCTGTTGCCATGGATATATAGGCCTAGCTGTTAAAATGGACTTGCATGGCATCATCACTCTTCTTGGTTGGACAGTTAATCATGGCTCTGGGCACACCTTTCTCTAAGTGTAGCTTATAACATAATACGGACTGCATTACTTTAGTATTATGAAAGATTTATTGTATGCTCTTTCAGTATACATGTACTTTTTTTTTTTTTACATTCAGCACAGTAATAAATACATGGTTTTATAGCCATGCAATAATCAATCCCGATGAATACCCTTTTGTTCTATGATGAATTTGCGCAAACGACGTAATTCCATTCCTACTATCTCTGAAGTGATTAAAGGGTGTGTACAGTTCTGGTTGAGGTGAGGGTTTAGCTTTCAACGTTTTGCGAGATATTCAGAAACCACTCTGAGATTTCAAAGAGCATGCAATTCTACATTCTAAGGGGTATCAAAAGTTTATTTGATGAAAATCGGTTTTGAAATGGCTAAGACATCCAAAAACAAGGTGAAACAAAGAAATCCTAATAAAAGGCGTGGCCTGTCGCCTTTTATTATTATCACTTTTTTGGATATCTCAGCCATTTGAAAACCAATTTTCATCAAATAAACGTTGAATCCTTCTTGAAATTACATGCTCTTTCATATTTCATAAGAGGTTTCTCATTATCTCACTTAGGAATGTTCAAAACATGAATCCCCACCTCAACCAGTACTGCACAGTGTCCCTTTAAGGTGTTGTAGCGGACTGTAGATTCCTGGCCATTCTTTTGATTTGTTTTTATTTTGTTTTTATTACGTGTATAATATATTTTTGTTTTATATATTTGCTTGCCTTCTTGAGTATTTTTGGGTTTTATGTAGTAGGGCCTATACACCTGCCTTCAAATTAACATACAAAGGAAATGAAGACAAACTAACATACACAGTAGACACACACACACACGCGCACACACACACATACACACAACGCAAGCCACATCCGTGAGCAGGTCATCATGTGAAATGCCTTGACAATATTGTATACACTATGTCCAAAAAAAAGTTACAATCGGACTTTTTGCATTAATAGCTTAAAAAAAAATATGATGATAAAACAAATCTAAATACTATTTCAGTTTCTGAAATTATAACTTGTTACCTACATCGTGCAGAAAACCCCATTCGATTTGGTCCAGTGGTCATGGAAAAATAAAGATCTTCGTAGAACATGTCATGGGTCCATTTCTCGTAAGTTTAGCACTTGGATGCTTTTGGCATCCATATAATATGTCAGGAATGAAAATATTTTTCTTACAACTGACAGAAAAAACCAACAAATGAGTTCATATTTTGCGCATGACATTACGTTTATAGTGAGTACACAAATTTGTAGATGGCCTAGATATTGCTGTTATGATCATCTTGATAATATATACATATATATATATATATATATATATATATATATATATATATATGAAGAGTTTGTTTGCAAAAACCGATAAGTCCATATTGGTCAAATGGAGATATTTGCGATTAAAGGTCAAGAAAAATAAAGAGAATAATAAGGAAATTTTTGCTTCTTTTGACCATAACTTCAAAAATATACCTTTATAATATGTAGTGACCAATATATCATTTAAAAGGTGTTATTTTGTACTTTTTGACAGAAACCTACTTCAAAATCTTCAAACATGGACTTATCGGTTTTTGCAAACAAACCCTTCATATATATAATGTAAATGTAAAGAAAAAGAAAACAAAAAGCAGAAAGCCAAAATAGAAAAAGGCCTCAATTCACTCTTCAATGAAATACTAGTATCTTTTTAATTTCACTCCTTACTCATGTTTGCAAAACTCAGAAATCTGCATCATTTTGATGTAATTCCTTTTTCATTTCTTTAGTTGAAAATGAATAGAAACAAGCAACTTTTTTTTCAAAAGAGATCTTCGTGAGAAAACACAATGGACAATGCGTCTCCTTACAAAACTTGGAGGGAAGGGACTTATGACATACTTTACAGAGATCATTTTCTCTGTGACCACTGAAGCAGATCAAAATGTTTTCTGCAGGATGTGGGAAATAAGTCATAGTTTCATACCCCGAAATTGCATTTTGATTCATTCATTTCTTTTAAGGCTATCACTGCAGAAAGTCCTGTTGTATTTTGTGTGTGTGTGTGTGGGGGGGGGGGGCATCGATATTGCAAACAAGTTATTTCAATTAAGAAATTTAAGCACGATCGGAGAGCGCAGACCTCTATCACGAAGCTTATTTCCACCCATACACACATGCTGAAAATCATACACTTGAACCCATAATCTTTTAAAGAACATTAATAGGTGCCTGTTTTTTTAGACCACCAGTGACACTCTAAATTACGTCGGCCATGACTATGATAGGGACTTCCAAAATAAAATGATCCAATAGGTTATGCAATAAGTCAGGTGCGTTGACGATCAGCATGCTCAGTCCATATTAAAATCACTATTGTATAGGCATAGGAGTACTGATGCTCCCCAGTTATGCCTGAAATAGGCATTAACATAAATACAAAACAAAAACAAAAACAATACAAGTACGTCTACCGAGGAAAACGTGTAGACCCTATACAACTGTATCACAAGTGCAGGTCCTATGTCGAATGAACAAGCAGTTGAATGTAGGGCATATAATTTTTGAAAAGTTTGAAGAGATATAACGGAGAACATTGCCCCCAAGACGTCCATAGGAGGAGAAACCACCTGATTCCATAGAAACATAATAATGCAAGTAGGCCTACCTGAATTCATATGGCAATTTATCATACCATTTGTTAAAATGGGAAGCGGATCCCCCCCCCCCCCCCCGACCCATTGGGGTCCCACATATTGGCACCTGAGGCATTGCATTACAACAAAAAAAAAAAAAAAAAAAAAAAAAAAAAAAAAAGTGAGCTCATCTCCCTGGTGTGAAGCAGCGGCTCAATGGGGTACACGTACATGTATCAAATTCAAAGAGATAAAAGTACTAACGTTAGTAATCTCTGTGGGGCACAATTTTCAGTCCTAGTAACTGGATGCGGTACCTTTATTTTAAATTACCTACAGTTGTATTTAATTTATGTGTATAGGATACACAAAACGCGATCACATGACCAAAGAGTATAGAAGCTAGCGCTAGAATTCTATACTCATTATTGCAAATGACGTTAGCCGGTATGACGTTTTTGCGTACATTATTCTCTATGCAGCAACGGAGTACGAACAACACTTCTTCCGCCTTCCACTGCAATGTTATAATGTCGTATGAGAGAAAAACCGAAAATGGTGTCGTGCCGAGATGATCCTTGTGGTTTCGTATGTATGATCATTACATACGGTGCAGTATTTTACGCCGACTACGTGGTAGTAGAGTGGTTGATTGTTCCATCTTCTTTATCGGCAAGGTATGTTGTGTAGTCCCATACACTTATTATTATGTGTGCCTGTGTTCTGTCCGTGAAAATTGTTAGATAGAATCTAACTATACACAGCCCAGTCGCTGTACATGGTACGTCGCATAGCGTAGCAGTGTCTGGTCGGGCTAGATAGAATCTAACCGGTTAGACTGTAATAGGCCTACTAAATAGCTCAGTGCAGTAGGATCTAGTGGTCTGGGCTGGGGGCACTGAAATTGATGTCGATTATCTTTTCGTGGCCCGATCGTGCAACTATTTTTTTTTTCTTTTATGACTAGATTTCTAGTTCTAGCCTGACTTCAACGCCTTACTTAGTAACGGTTACATTTATTTTTGGGGACACCAAAATTTCAGATTCAGTTTAGATTTTCTAATGATAATAAGGCTAAGCATTTTAAAACTGATTTTACATGCCCAAACAGGCCACTTGGCAGAAGAGGAAAAAGTTAGTGTTGAACCCTGATTACGTTTTACTTTTCAAACAATTTCAATGAAGTCTTGAATCGAATCTTATCAGGAAAAAAAAAAAAAAATGAAGGAATAGGCCAATAAACCACAGCTTTATGTGGAGTGGATATGCTGTAGTGTGAGTACAGTGATTGAAGGTTCTGTCTGGAAAGATCGATTGTTCTGCACTGTAAAACCATTTATCTTGACACAAAGGATTTATAATCTACAATTATATAAAAGTGTACAGTGGACTCCCGTTATAACGAAGTCCTCGGGACCGGCAGTTTTCTTTCGTTATATCGGAATTTCGTTATAACCGAGCAAATAAACAATAGAAATACATAGAGTGGATGACATTGCAGCCCAAATTTTTACTTCGTTATAACCGGAATTTCGTTATAACCGTGTTCGTTATAACGGGAGTGCACTGTACCATAAATGCTGCATTTTATATTCTTGTTCACTTCCTCAGCTTGTGGGGTGCTCTGCATGCACTGATATTCAATTCCATCATTCTTCTCCTCATTGTGTCTCACCTACGAGCCGTTCTTTCAGACCCTGGTAAGTAGCATTATACCATGTACCAGTACAATGTACAGAAACACATACCAAGAGCTATTTCTGTTTTCGTAATTTTTATTATAAACTTTTAAAAGTCTATTAGTATGACTCCCTTATTGACCGTCACATGATGAAGGTAAAGATGGGGCAGTCTGGGTCTGCTGATAGAGGTTATGGAGTAGGCCTAGACGGGTGAAAATCCTGAAGGTGAATAGTGCAGTGTACATGTACATGTACATTGAGATCTAACTATACACAGCCCAGTCGCTGTACATACGTAGCGCGACACAGCGTGCGTATTAACAGCGTCTGGGCGAGCTAATTGAGATCACAAATCTACCAGTATTAAACAAAATGAAAATGAAATTTTAGATAAAGTACTGCGGTACCTATACAGATGAGCTTTTGCTTTAATGTCCAAAGTTGTTGTTTGCTTGTTTTTTTTCAAAACACTTTTGTCTTAATACTTACAATGGAAGTACCAGACTTGCTACAAGAGTTGGTATGTGAAGCTTGGACTGGAATTGTGTATTTTTCATGTAATTTACAGGACTTGACCGATTAAGATGTTTGCTAAAATGATGATCTATTCTGTAGATTGAAAGATGACTTTGATATTTTGAGTAGATGAACATGATAACTCTTTTTATGTGACTCTTGCATAATGTTTACACTTTGTGTGTGCAATGTATATCATATGGCTTTTTCCAGGCATTGTACCGCTACCTTCAACAGCAATTGACTTTTCTGATGTGAGATCAGGGAATGCGCCAAAGTCAAGAATTGATAAGGTAGTGTATCAGTATGACACCATACAGTAGGCCATATTTAATTTGGAATCATTTGAAGAAGAAATCCACTCCAGAATTTTGTAAATTTCTTGAGGAACAGAAAAAAATGCCCACAGATAGTGTGAAAATGATGAAAATTGGATAAGAAATCTGAAATGTATTTTTGGAAACACTTCTTGACCAGTCATGATGAATATTCTAATCAGCAAGAAGATGATGTCATGTCATCATTATTTCTGAATTTCATATACAGAAATGACAAAATCCTCCTGTCTTTCAGACTGTGTATAAATATTGAACTTGCCTTAAAAACCACCCAAAATGAATAAGAAAAATTTTAAATTTTGTTTTGGGATTATGCTTTTACAGGTACCTGTATTCATTTAAAATAACAATTTTGCACATTAGATGAAATTGTGTAGAGTTGATGTGAGCATATTATTTTGCTGTGTTGTAAAGCTACCCGGGGTAGTCGCAGTAACAATGCCCCCATAAAGCAGTAAATACAATTCTATTAAAACCAGGTGGAAGGATCCTTTGTTGTATTCAGAAATTCCATGTGGAGTGACTTGTGTCTGTCTTGGTATCCCGTAGGGCCTATATGGCTGCATGGTATAACAGAGGTTGTAAGAAAGTCCAGTTTTGGCCCCCAAATATGGACTGTGTCCCACGTAAACACACTGCTGGTTGTAAATGGCTGGCATAGTAGGAATGTGAATCACATTTTCAACAGGTAATAATGAAGTTTGTTTTGCCTGCATTTACTCAATCAGCTGTCAGGAGAGAGCTGGACTGTTTGCCAGAAATGTGAAGCATATCGACCCCCGAGGGCGCACCACTGTCGGATCTGCAGGAGGTGTATTCGAAAGATGGACCACCATTGCCCATGGTAAAACTTTAAATACCAACACCAGTTTGATTGTACAATGTAGTATCTCAGATCTTTGATAATGGAATTCTTGGTTTGAGTGTGCTTCCTTGCCCCACATTAAGTTGTCAAAAAATCTATTTTCATTCCTTGATGAATTGTGGTGAAGTGTTTTCAGGAAAACCCTGTACAGAGACAAAGTTGTGATTGTATTTCTGTGGACAAAAGACTGGTCTAGTGCAGTGCAGTATGATATCATGTGCTGTTGCTTCCTATCATCAATGAATTGATTAGTCTATCATAATTGAAATGATGAGTATGAATATCTTGAGAACAAACTGTGGGCTCTATTAATAAATAAAACACACATTTTGTTGCAACTCAAGATTTCAGAGGTCGTACATCTGTATTTCCATTTTGGTGGCTACTTAATTGTATGATTACCTGAGAAACGCTTGACTTGGAGCAAAATCATATCATATGTATTTGTGAACAGATTCTGCAGTTGGTTTTGGTTTTCTTTGTATCTTTTTTTTTTTTGGGGGGGGGGGGGTAGGTTACTAGTTGTGTGGTAGAAATTGCCCATACAAATTGACCCTGCACATTATATACATGTTTTGATGTGCACAACTTTGTATTACGGGAATGATATTTATTCTTTCGTTTCTTTCTCTTTCTACCCCATTTTCTGTCCTCTGAAGGATCAATAACTGTGTAGGAGAATTCAACCAAAAGTACTTCATTCAGTTCCTCTTTTATGTTGGTAAGTGGACACATTTTCAATGTTCTGTAAGTTTCCTCTTTTTCTTTATGGAAGAGTCTGCAACAGCTATTCCTTGACTTTTTATTTATCATCTCTGCCCTTCACAACTTTTGTCTATCTTTTATGACAAATGATATGAAAGGAGAAGCAAGTGGTGTTCATCTTGTAAACAAAATTTGTCAGGTATTGTATCCTTCTAAACAGTGACCTTCATAATGCAGTGTTACAATGTGTAAGTCTAAGAGTGAACTGCTTGGACAATTTGAGAGTTTAATCATAAGCATCATCTTAACCAAGTTTATAAGTGTATCGATACCTGATGTGACGTCGCTGCAGGCAACATAAGTGTTTTGATTCCTGGTGCGTTAGTCACCTGTCTGTATTATGACCAATCTCTGACCAGTATTTATGTAGACCATTCAAATATACCTACAATTATGCCCAGTTATATCAATATCGAGACTTTTTATTCATTTATTTATTTATTAATCATATATATATATTTTTTTTTTTTTTTTTTTTTGGGGGGGGGGGGGTTATTTCACTTTCATTCATTCATTCATTCATTCATTCATTCATTCATTCTTTCATTCTTTCTTTTTGTCTGGTCTTGTTACAGGTATGGCTGCATTGTATTCTATCTTTCTTCTCATCATCTCCTGGACAAGGGAATGCCCGTCATGTAGCAATATGGATGAGAAAAATGCCAGGATGTAAGTACTGTATATGCCATATATTTAGCGAGTCTAATTTTTTTGCAAATCTGGACTTTCCAACGATTTTGTGTGTGGTCAAATTCGCAATTGTGGTGTTCAGTAGTGAACAGAGAAATGTATGAGTTTCTGTCAGGTTCATGTCTGAATCAGAGTCAATACTTTTGCATGTTTTTAAAGTCGCAAATAGCTACAGATTTGAGAAATTCACAAAAATAAAAACTGAGTGAAATATTCAGCATATACAGTAAATCGAAACTACAAGGAGTGATGTAAGCTCCTATTCAATTTCATGAGAGAGATAGAGATAATGCTGTGTTTTGTTCTTGCGTTGGGCAGAAGTTCGGTGGTCTGGTGTAGATGACACCTAATCGGAAATCAGGAGGTCGTAGGTTCAAATCCTGCTTGAGTACGTACGCCCATGGTTTCTGTTATCATGGCTACTACTAAAACACTGATCGATTCAGTGCTTTTAATTTATGTCAATGTAGGGCAATTTGTCAGTTAGTTGCGGTAAAAATATCTCAACAGAATTTTTTGTAGACCACAGGAAATTACCGCCACCAATTTGAAGATGTTTCCAAAAGCGGTCTGATCATTGTCAAACTGCAAAAGCTTACATTGTGGATGGAAAGATTTTACTGTTCAATGTTCATAATGTTATGTAAGTTTTTTTAGTACTTGAACTTACTCTCCAGATCCCTGGTCTCTGTGAAATAAATCAGAGACCAAGTTACAGGGAAGAAAGTGAAGTTTTTAACTTGCTTCCTCAGAATTGTTATTACTTTGTCCTCTTACATTCATATATCCTTTTTCCTTTCTTTTTCTTTTTGTGCAGAGCACACTCTATAGTTCTAGTGGTCATCTCCATTCTCTTTGGCCTGTTTGTTTGTGCAATTGGGTGTGACCAGGTAAGGCTTGGTTTACTTCTAGATGTGGAAACTAATGACTGATGATTATTTGTGACCACCCAGCTCAAAACCCACAAAAAGTAGGCTAACATGAATTTCTGCTTTTCTACATAGTATGAAATAGTAAGCTCCCAACTATGAAATGTTATATAACTTGTTGAAATTGAACCATTCTGACCCATTCACAAATCGATTAAAATAAGAGAAGGTATAGGCGGCGCAGTTTCAAAGAAAACCCTAAGGGAGAAAAGAAAGATTAAAGATTAGGGTCACTCGGGCATGCTGTGCAGAATTATCAAAGAAGATCACAGCAAAAACTGCACCTGTCTGAAAAGAATAAGGTCTGAAATGCTGCTAACATCTCAATTTTTAAGCTGTCAAATTTTGATAGTTGGTAGAAAAGAGATGACTCTCCCAGGGAAGACAAACTTTAGCAATTTGAGTCAGTCAACTCGGGTGACTGTTTTGGGCCATTATGGAGAATCCTGATCTGCAACATCTTGTGGGTTTTAAGATGGGCGGTCACACTTGTGATTTGTTTGAATTTGCATGCCAT
Source organism: Diadema setosum (assembly GCF_964275005.1). Classification (NCBI taxonomy): domain Eukaryota; kingdom Metazoa; phylum Echinodermata; class Echinoidea; order Diadematoida; family Diadematidae; genus Diadema; species Diadema setosum. The sequence continues at coordinate 28,178,169 of NC_092690.1, forward strand.
TGGTATTCATGAGATGAAGGCCCCTAGACGCTTAAAGCAAAGCATGCAACTCAGCTTTAACCTGTTTATAGGATATCTGTTGTATCAGTGTTGTTTGTGTGATGTAATTACGAGCAACTTCCATCATAATGTGTGCAGGTATAACAGACTCAGAATTTTGCAGACACATGAACCAACAAGAAAGTGGGGAAAAAAATACTGTTAGAGATGGCAGTTTCACATCACCACCCAATCCCCTAGGCCCAGTGGTATGTAGGACAGGATACGCTTGTGGTGGAACAAAGGATGATAATTTATTATTGGAATACTTGTTGGTGTGCTAAAGAAAGCTAGCCATAATAGATGTCGTTATCGAGAGAAAAACAAATATTACTGAGAAAACAGAAATATAATGAGCCCAGCCATGAATGATGTCTATTAATGCAAAAACAAAAACAAATAAAAACAAAAACAAATTGATTGTCATTAGTTTGAATAAATCTGCAGTACTTGCTGCATGCAATAAGGATTACAACCAGCACTGGCTGTTGGGCGGAAGCTTGGTGGTCCAGTGGATAACATGCTCGTCCAGTGACCATAAGGTCACTGGTTCAAATCCAGCCCACATATGTATGGCTGTGATTTTTATCATGGTTAATGCTAAAACACTTAGTAACTCATTGCTTATTTACTTTCATTTAGGGCAATTCATCAATCGATTGCTATAAATTCTTTTTTACTTCAAAAACTTGAAACATCAAGCATAGTTACATCCATTATCTTTTTAATACCTCACACAGATAACAGCAATATTTGAAGATGAGACGCTGGTAGAACAGGTCAAGAACAAAGGCCAGCACAGGGAGGTCATCCGCCGATCTAAGATGGACTTACTCAGGGAGGTCTTCGGTAAAGGTCAGTGAACTTTAGAAGATTGCAGTCATATATCTCTTTAAGGCACACCTATCATTATGCTCTGTTTATGTGTGCGTATGTGTGTATATGGGACGCACAATGGCAGCAAACAGAATTTTCACAAATTCTCCCAGCCTCTCTCTTCTCTCTGGCTATATGATTTCTGTCTTTCATAATATAATTGCAGGGTCCTTAGATGAGGCTTTTGATTATTTTTTTTTTTTGTTTATCTTTAATCTGTCCTTGTGATTTCATTTTTCCACCTGATGCTTTTAGTACAAGAGAAACTCTGCACAAGGTTTATGTACTATGCTTGTATCACATGTCTTTTTAATGTAATAAAGACATGTTTGTAAGATATGACAGACTGAGGAAATACCAAGCTTGTATGATACAATGTACATGTAGATTTCATAGTCATGATGATGGTATTATCTGAATAATGTGGGTTTTTTTCTTTTATGAATTGAAAATATTTGTATGTGATACCGCAACTAAAATCAGTTTCTGTTGTTGACAGACATGATAAGAGTACTACTCTGCGTTCAAACAGACAAAAAAAATGAATGATTATCAAATAGATGATAACTTGCCGTTGATTTACACTAATATTTTCACATCTGTTTCCTGCTCCGTCTCAGGTCCAATCTGGTGGTGGATAGTGCCATGTCGGTCCACGCCCTACAAGCGATTCATCCCGCCATCTTTCAACGTCTGACCCCCGACCCCCGGGACGGTTCGAGTGCATTATGCAATATTTTTGTAAAACGGTTCATGCTGATATGAACGAGTCGATGGTTGCTGACGACCGTGGTCTTGTGATTTGAGCCAGCTTACAGCGTACCTCTCCCCCTGTGGTATTTTTTAGGTGTTCTTCTAACTCTTGGTGCCTATACAACCTCACGATACCATCCACTGAAAATGTTATGCCCTTGCCAGAGACCTGAGAACACATGACCTTGTTACATGTGGGATCTGTGAGTCAAAACATGTGGTAACGATGGTGTCACAAGACTCCAAGATTTGATTCAGATTAAAGGACAAGTTCACCTTTATAAACATAAGGATTGAGAAAATGTAGCAATATTAGTAGAAGACATCATTGAAAGTTTGAGGAAAATCGGACAATCCGTTCAAAAGTTATGAATTTTTGAAGTTTTTGTGCAGTAATCGCTGGATGATAAGACTACTGCAGTGTAGGATGTCCCATGCGTACAACAATATAAGGGAAATATAAAGAGAATTTCACAAAATTTCATCTTTTGAAAAAAGTACACATTCCCTTGACTCGTTGCCGACATATGTTATGGGTAATATTATTTCCCCTACCCTTAGAAAGAGGCAAGCCAAATGCTCTTTTATTATTCGAAAAAAATGAAATTATGTTGAATTTTCTTTACATTTTCTTTATACTGTTGTACTCATACGACATCACAAGCTGTAGTAGTCTCCTCGTCCAGCAGTTCCAACACAAAAATTTTAAAAATTCATAACTTTTGCATCGATTGTCCAATTTTCCTCAAACTTTCACTGATGTGTTCTACTAATGTTGCTGCATTCTCTTAATCCTTATGTTTATGAAGGTGAACTTGTCCTTTAATCAGCTAGCAGTGCTAGATGTCAGAGGAGGGCTCAATCCATTTGTGTTTTTGTTTTTCTTACTTGTTTTCTTCTTCTTCCTCTTCTTTCGAGTCCATCATCATCATCATCATCATCATAATGATAGTGACTACTTGTATAGTGCACAGGTCCACCTTTCGGTACTCATGGTACTTCAGTAAAATGAAAAGATTGTGTAGATTGTAGGTACTAAGGCCCTAGCACAAGGAAGGGCCTTTTCACTTCCTGTATGCAGAACCCAGCAGGTCCGAGAAACCATATTTTTGATGCAAATATATTTATTCTGATCATTATCATTCATTACTAGTTCTTAGTGTTGGCCTTATTTTGGTACTGATCATTTTGCTTTCAGATTTATCTAAACCTAGAAATTACAGTGTAAGACCCAATGCTTAACCCTAGCCAGGCCGGGCTTTTTGGAGTTTTCTGTGGCCGGGGGAGGGTTGATTCAACAACCCCCCCCCCCCCCCCCCGGAGATCTCAGCCGTCGATCGCGGAGTCACCATAAAAATTGGCACATGCATTACCTTTGGCGTAATCTACCAAACTATACAAAGAGAAATGGAAATTTACATTATATTAATTAATTATGCTAATATATTCATAAAATCATACATTTTGCTCTAAATTAAAAAGTAAAGCTCCTAGAATCCTAATTTTTGGTGATAACATTCTTTGTAGCATTCCTAACAATTTGCTTTAAAAAAAAAAAAATCTGGTGACAAAGTTAATTTCTTATGTATTGTATTGTTTTAAGAATTTCTTATGTATTTCTGTGATGTTAGACCTTTTGTTGTTTTCTTGTTTTCATGAAATTTATGACAGAACCTATTTCAAGCATAATCATGCTGAAATTAATTGATTTCAGCCTACGAAAGTGAAAATAGTCATATCTTTATGAATAAGATGAGAAAACTCCATTGGCATAGACTTTATACACAAAATAATGTTTTTGAGCCATTTTCGGTCTGACAGGCATGTACACGTATAAAAGGACGTGTAGCGTCGTAACGGTATGTACGATTTTTGCGAAAATGGTGTCAAAAGTTGCGCGAGACTTGAAAGTAAAAAGTCAGCGAATGCCGCGGTCAAAAAATTTCGCACGGCGGAATAGTCGCGAAAAATGTTGAGGGAGTTGATTCAACCTCCCCCTCCCCCCCCCCCCCCCCGCCCTTTAAGGGTTAAATTGGCAACACAGGTTAGAAAATAAAATGCTTTTGTTTGTGTCTGAAATTGGCAAATTTTCAGAATTTCGTTTCGTCTGAGTCTGTGCAGATTTAACCCTATTCTATTTAACTGGGGGGGTCAAATTGACCCCCCCCCCCCTCGACGTTTCGCGCCATGATTCCGCAGCACGCAAAGATTTTGCCGCGTCGTTTCATGACTTTTTTCATTCGAGTCTCCCACATATTTTGACACCAAATTTGTGATGTCCGGGTATACCGTTCTGAAGTTATGCAATGTTTTGCATATGCATGTCAACCCGAAAAACGCTCGAATTCATGATTTCGTGTGCAAATCCAATGCAAACTGTGTTTTTTTGTTTAATTGATATAAATTAGATTATTTCAACTTTTAACCATTGAAATAAATCAATTCTAATGTAGATAAGCTTCAAAAAGTGCCTCCAACAAATTTTGGCAAAAAAACAATAGAAAACAAAAGAAAAAAACAACAAAATACATAAGAAATTAACAAAACAATAAAAAACAAAAGAAAATGATTTTGATTGCACTATTTTTTTACTAGGAAATAGTTTGATGTGTCTTGAGGAACTCTGACACAAAAATTTAATAATCCTTCAGTCTTTTTGATGGAGTTATAGGTGAAAATATGATTTCATGTGTTAATTTGCATAATTAATTTATTAAAATATATGAAATCAAAATTTTTCTATTGTATGACCATGTAATCTTGTAGTTGACATCCGGCTCTATGTTCAGGCAAAATTTTGCGGCGATCGCGCGATCGGTGGCCGAGATCTGAAGGGGGGGTCAAATTGACCCCCCCCCCCCCAGTGAAAACTTGGTTTCAAACAAAGAGATTTTTCTCCTCCCCACCACTAGAGGGCGGACTCTACAATGGAGTCAGTGATTTCATGGGGGCCGCCATAGCTCACTTAACAATGGCGGACTTTGCGTACTATGTATACATTTTCTACAGCGCGTATTACGCGAACTTCTGAACTTTTACGCGAGTACGCACTTGATTTTGGCTGCTCCTCGGTTGCTCCTTTGCTAGCGTGTTGGCACGAGGGGTGAGCCTACCGTTGTACCGCCTCGTTGTCATCCAATGCTCCCCTTGCGCTCACAAAACAATAGTACAGGGCGTATGAAGACTCCGCACTCTAGCAGTCACTGGGGAAAATCTCTTTGGTTTCAAATAGCCCAGTTAGAATAGGGTTAATCATGTGAACCTGTTTCCATCTAAACTGAAGTGAACATCAGAGTTGCCAATTTAATGAGGGGACAGTGATTATTCTGCTCCAAATTGACTTGATGGACAGAGCAGCTGAGCTCGCCTTGGAGCTGTCATCTTACAAGGGTTGGTGTGGTTTGCACGGGTATCCCTAAGTCAATGCATTTGCAGTTTTGACTTGGTGTAAAGGGCATTCAAGTGGGACCTAACACAATATCAATTCTTAAGTACATATCCATGTACGTTAATGGTAGTGTTACACTTGGTTTTAGTGACATCCTTCACTGTCAATAATGCTTTTCATACCAGGTATGCTACAAATTGTATTCAGTGCTTCATGCATGCATACATTTTACCTCTCATCAGAAGTGAAATCCTGGGAAACATTATTGCTATGCTGAATGTTAATTGAATGTCTGGTTCTTTTGAGGAAGCAGGGTTCAGAGGAGTGGTTGCTAAACTGAACTTCATAGCATGCTGGGATATGTAAATACAACCACCCTTCTGTGACAAAAGGAAGCAAGTGCCAAGTCATTCTAATGTGAGTTATAAATGTATGTTTTGGGGCTTGACTATCAACAGCATGGTCTACCTCGATTGGGATTTTTTAGCACTATTGTCGATGCAAATGATATATGTATATGCTTTGCAAATTTTATGAGAGTTGACACTTTGGTCACTTTCTTCCTTTTTACGCCAAAGTAGGGCAGTGGAACAAGTGTATGACCCACACAGATACAACGCTTTGTAGTTTGTTGTGCAACTAGGGGTAGTTATTGAGGTCATATTCTCACTTCAGCACTCTGTCACTATGGACCATAACTTTGTCTTTTAAAACCACCCCACAAGTCTGCTCAATTTGTGTGACCATGGTATGAGAATGCAGGATTGGTACTTACATGTAAACTTTCACAAAATTTGATTATGAGATTATACGCATCAAGCAGTGATATCATTGTTAGTGGGGCATATTACAGAGTATTTTTTGTAGCAAACATTCCGTAGTATTGTAGAAATGGGCCAAAATCTTGAGAAATTGTTATCCCTATTTTTGTATGCTCCAAAGAGATTTTAGTATTCAAAATTATAATATTATACTCATTTGAATCATGAAATACACTGTTGATTCTGACACATCTTATGATTTCAGTTCCTTGATAGATGGATTGTGTATGAGTAGTAGGAATAAAGTTCGTAAGTGAATACTAGTGATTACAGTACAGACTAGCTCTTGGTTGCAGTGGAAATCAAGATATTTCACCCATTGTCGATATAAATATACTCTGATATCTTATCAAAGACAGCCAGCATTGAATCAATTCAGTAACTGTTGAGAAAGTCTTGAATTTAAAAAGATAATAATTTGTCAGGTTTCTCACTGTGGGATATTATGTGTATGATAATGTAAAGTGGTTTGGCTATTGTGCATTGTACAATACACATAATTTTATTGATATGCAATGTATGTGACAAAAAGTATATATATTTGAACATTATGTTGTATAACTATGTGTCTTATACTATTAAGTTTATATCCAAAGCTGTTTATGTTTAGCTCTGTTAGATGAAAAAAATTGTTTTAAACTGTATGTAAATTCTTCCATAATAATTTTTTTTCAAGTCTTCTAATGTTGCACCTGTGTATTTAAAAGTCGATGAGATAGCACGTCTACAGTTTTCTGTCTCACATAGCTTTATGCAAGGGAGTCTGTACAGTGGGATAAATGCATCCTTTGGATAGAAACCTATTTGATTTGAATGGGGTTTATTTCAGCCATAACTGGGTGCTTCAGTATACCAAACTATAACTGATTTATGCATTTGCAAAGCAGTGCACCTGACTTGTTGGATGGCCCATTGAAGCCATCTTTTTGTCTTATCTTGGATGTCCCCCAGTTATAGCCTTTTGTAAAGGCGGCTCGAAACAGACTCGCATACGGCGGACTGTGGACTCGCGCGCACACAGCCATCGGAGCGGATGAGACTCGCAGCTCACCGGTCGCGCGCTGTGTGTGCAAGTCCATTGCTCTCTGTGTGCGTGTGCTGAAATTATAGCGTGCTGCCTTTGCAAAAGGCTACCCCAGTTATGGCCAACATAAGTTACAGTGTTTTTAAACAAATAGGTTTATAGCTAAGAATCGATCAGACATGTGCTGCAGCTGGCCAGTTCTTGACGGGAGTTTGATGTGCCATGTGCAAACCCTATGGAAGAATGCAATGTGTGGGAGATGATGGGGTGAATTTGACAGGTATTGCTACACAGCTCCAAGGGAAAGTATTGTCAAGGAGAGAATAACTTCTCGTTTTTTCGTCTTTCATTCCCGGCATGCAAATTTTAGTTTCAGCAGCTGTCACTATGTAAACCATTAGTTTCATGAGAGTAATCGCATTTTTGCTAGTGCATAGTCACGTATGATTTGGGTTAAGTTGGTGTTAATTATCTTCTGTTAAAACGTTAATTGTTACAAGATTTGGTTGTAGGGGCGCACATCTGATGAACGATAATGGTGTCATCTGTGAACCTTCAAAGTCGGACAATGCTCAAAAGGTGTAGATGAATGCCTCATAGGCGTTGAGAGTCCTGTGAATTTAGTACACACTGTGATTATGTCAGTACAGTGTAACAACACTGCGTTCACGTTGTACACTTTAGAAATAATTCACATTTTTACTTGACTGTGGGTGTGGCTGTCCAACATTCACACGGGGCAATTTCTTTTCTTTTCGTACAGTGAGAACATTATGACCTGATACACAAATTAATAATGACTGCTATGGGGGGCACAGTTAAAATTATGGGCCCAAGGTGATGTGGAAACGGTAACTATGCCGGAAGCGAAGCTGAGGGCATAGTTATGGTTTTCACATCACCGAGGGCCTACATAAATTTAACTGCCCCGAATATCAAGCTGTCATTATTTGTTTTATATACCGAAAATATAGTTTCCGAAATGTCTGTAGATACCGAAAATATAGATTCTAGTCTCTTATACAGCACTCGTAATAAACGCTGAACGACAGTGCGGCGGTCGTATCATTTGTGCGTACATTTCTATTATGAATGATCTATGAGTACGGGGTTGCGACTGTCTCCAAACCTATTTACAGGGCACAGTTGATTCTATGCCCCGGGCACAGTAAATCATGACGTCATTTGGATCAAAAATGGGGCACAGCTATTTTCATGACTCCACTTTTAACCAATCATATGAGAGGAATCTATATATGAAGTATATAATAGTACATGTATGTCAAAATAGTTTCCTATTTATAATTCTTTCACTCTGTGTATACTGTTCAAGGCTGTATCAGCGGTCACAGCATAAATCACACTATGATTCTTCATTATCTTCATGTGTCGCACTTCAGGGTTACAAGAAGAAAGTTGAGTGGCTGTCTAATTGATTTGTTTTGTTAACGCATTTTCGTATAATCATTGTATGCCTTTGACAATTAGACTTGTCCTATATCCCTAATTTATGGATGATATTGAGTTTCTTGTGTATATTTTCCATTATTTTTGATGTATCGCCAGCTGAGACGTGTTATGAACGTTTCCAATCTGGATTTAAATTTATTTAGTGCGTGATCTATTTTGATGCTTATACGGGGGGGGGGGGGGGGATTGGATTGTACACGACAATGAGTTCTGCACAGGATTGAATTTTGTAGAGGCTATTGAATTGTTATTATCACCTGATCCTGGGCTATTTTTTTTTTCTTTCTTTTTTGATATATCAGTGTACACATGAATCAGTGATCAGACTGCGGGAATTAAAATACGTGGATTCATTCTTACTCTTATTGTGTCTTTGTTTGTTTGTTTGCATGTGTGTGTGTGTGTGTGTGTATGCGTGAATGTGTGTGTGTGCGTGGTGTATTTGATGTTCATTTCCTTCGGAAGAGAGTGTGACAACAAGGACACTCTTTGTCTGCTCTATGTGTTTTCTTTTGTTGATTTTGTTTGCTTAATGGGAGTCAAAGTCTTCAGTACTGTATGGTCGTAGGGTAGGGAAACATTCTTTGGGTTCGATGGTTGGTTTTTCGTAGAAAAGTTCAAAATCCAATGCGAGGTTTGCTTGTTTTTAATTCATAATTCTTAATTTAACGCTTTGTATCCAGTGGAAAAGGTGCAATTATGAATGTATTAATTGGCCCACAGTTTGTCGGTTGTTTTTCCACTGAAACCTGACACTGAAACTGAGGCATGTTTTATAACAAATTTATAACAAACTACATTGTATAAGGAACAAGGATGATGACGTAAGCAGGATTGCTGAATGCATGAGTCGCCGCATTCACACGTACAACATGTAGTGGGATGACGATCTCTCTCGTGATCTCTGGATTTTTGCAAGCGTTTCACACGGTCAGAAAAAGCGCGATGGCGAACGCGCTTCTAATCTCAAGATTGGTTTTTTTTTTTGTGTGTTGTTTGTTTGTCTGTTTGTTGTTTTTGCGGACGTTCACAGAAATAGAAATACTGTAGCCCACTTCTAATTGCCGTTTGATATCAAAAGTTTATTGATGAATCTTATCGTTCTTGCGCCTCATAGTGGTGCGGTGATGGTGTGGTCACGCTGTTGTGATGTGCGCTTTGAATATGGGATGTAAAATCTCGACATTATCAATAATTATTTTATTTTCTATTTCACGCGGTCACCGCGGGGCAGATTAGAGCGTGTATTTAGAAATAGGCGCAAAATTTCTTGGGATTAGGAACGCGATGCTGATCGCGCTAACTTGTGGGATTTTTGCGTCCACACGAAGAAAAATGTGGAGAGTGCTATCGCGATGCAAATCTCGAGATTTTTATCCAGCTAGATTTATTTTTATACGTGTGAATCCTACTATTCTGTGCTCAAGAAAGCAAAATGCATACATTCTACACAGATGAACGGAATGACATTGCTACATTACTGTAATAATCGGCCTCCGGATCCTATGTCATTATCCTTGTTCAGTGGTACGTTTTGGGCTTTTCAGGGTACTGGTTTACATGTTTTAAGACAATAAATTCCACAAATCTATGCATGGCACTGCCGATTTATGTAGGCCTACTACATGGTGTGACATTTTATACAAATTGTCTGGAATGTCCCTCTGACGCTGTATTTAGAAGTAGGCCTATGCCAAAGGCAGCGTTGCTTTCGCTATTCAGTGGCTGTCGGAAGAAGTGATACATCATTCGTTCTCTCCTCAATGTGGGAAACTTTACTTGATATCCTTTTCTCTATTCAAAAGCCTGGGGCAATAACATTGTGTTCTGTCGTGATTATCCTCTCACGAAATGTGCGATACACGCACCGTGGGACAAGAAGAAGAAGAAGAAGAAGAAGAAGAAGAAGAAGAAGGAATAAAAGACATGATAATGCAGGTAATGTCATACAATTGTTCATGGAGAGAAAAGTCACCATAATCCTGCTGTAATAAATCCGTGTCGCGGCAAGTTTCCCGTGTGCAATGCAGAAGGTATCACTTTCCAGCTTCGCGTTGGCAGAATGTTCGCCTGCGGCGCCGCGCGGTTTTCGGTCGTTATCAATGATCTCTAGAATTAGAAGTATCTGGACATCTCCTAGACCAATTGCTTCGAAGCAACCACATCGCCATCTTACCAAGCACATCTGGAGAGCAACATCACGTAATCTTTATGACAGTTTCTGCTGGAAAATGCGTGCAAGTCCCTATAGTTTGTGTCTGGTAGAAGATGGCGCCGCGACGTGACGGCTTCACTTATTGCAGGGAGGTAAGACGAAAAACACCACACTGCTTATTGTACACTGTACATACAATATATCGGCTGCATGCGTGGATGGCCCAGTGAGATGTCCAGATAAGTCCGACTGATATCAGTGGTTGCTACTTCAAACAGCGCCCCCTGGAGTTTATTGAAGAGTCGTCTGACGTAAAGAGATGGTATAAAAAGAGAATAAATCCAGGTGGGGAGCACCACAAGTTGAAACGTGCCTTGCGCTTATCAAAAGACACGTTCGGAAAAAAAAAGAAGCGAAGATGAACGAGGTGCACCAAGAAGAGGGAAGAAAAAAGAAATGTAAACGAAGAGATTCTCCACGAATCGTTTCCTCAAGTGAAATGACGAATATGATATTTGTGAGTACATTCAAAGCAGTTGACGCTAAAATGTATTGCACTTGTCGAAGATACAAAAAGCGAATAGCAGAGCTAGACGAAGAGATTTGACCAACAGTTTAAAGAGAGAAAGATTGTTTGACTGTGTGTGTGTGTGTGGGGAGGGGCGGGGGGGGGGGTAGAATATTGATTTCAGAATGTATCATTGCTTTGTATGCCTTGTATTCACGCATGGTGGAGATACCATCCACAACAATAACAAAGCAAAACAAATCTCGGTTGCCATGGTTACAGAGATACGCATAGAGTGGGTCCAGTTTCTCTTTAAAAGAAGTAGAAAAAAAAAGTAATCCATAAAAGTTGTTGTCCGACATTGAAGGAAATTTTGCGAAGATACCGAGAGGAGCATTTGTTGTTCGCGTGAAGATATCAGCATTAGAAACTCACAGGTGGTCATAGCTTTAACTTTATCATAGGAGACGTCTCAAAGATATGTCGTGAAAACTTCATGAGCCCTACAGCAGCGTCTGATGGATATAGTTAATTCTTTATGTCTTTTTCTGTCTCAAGTGTACTGGTCATCAGAGCTGCTCGGAGATCTCATCATAACTAAATAAAGTGTTCACGTTCGCAATAATTTTGTCTAGCGTTCAAGTCCTGACTACACTCAGTCTGGATTACGAACTATGTCTAGAATACTTAACCACACCGTGAATGATCAGATGCATTTCTACTTTCTTTTACAAATTACGGCATTATAATGTCAAGGTTATTAGCAGCATTGCTAAAATAGTAAATTGGCAACATATTTCATTATGTCGTCGCTCTACATTAGTACATCCACAGCGCGCGGGGCTTCACAACACTATATACACTCATTACTGAAATCAAAATGTGCCTTTGACAAGTATACATTCTGGAGTCTGGTTTCAGTGAATCGGCCATCCGTGTGTGTACACTTTTATTATATTCCATGTTACTATTGCTATTATTATCCTTCACAAAAGATAAGACTCATAAGGAACAGTACATCCACCCAACATTTCAAACCCAAACATGCGGATCTTGATTCGCAAATCAAGATTCTAGAATCGCGATTCCATACCTTCAAACTCTAGAAATATCTTGATAACAATCATGATAATACAGATTTCAATCATGATTACAAGATAACATTTTCTGAAAAAGGGGAGGGAGATTCAAGCAGTCCAATTCAAACCTCAGTTCACAAATAAAGGTTAGAGAATCGTGATTTCAATCGTGCTGTAAGACTCAAGTAGGGCTATAATATCTCGATTGCCATAACGCTTCTTCTTATAGAGATTTCAAGCACGATAAAGGCAGATTCTTAAAGGGGATGGCTAGTAACTGATCAGTGGGAATCAGTGGGAATGCTGGGGAATGATTGTTCTTGTGGGATTTCATTTAAGAGTACATTATATATCTATTGTTGTCTGAAAAATATTTGATTCAGAACGGTCTCATAAAAAAAAAATAAAAATATTCAAGTAATGTGCAGTGTAATGCCCCGTCACTGTACAGGCATGCTAACCTGGAAACATTAAACTGTACATTACTTGAATATGAGCATTCCCACTGATTCCCACTGATCAGTTACTAGCCATCCCCTTTAAGGTGATGTTCGTTATTCCAAATTTTCGTTAATCCGAAAATGAAATAAGGTTCGCTATTCCTAAGTTTTGCTATTCCGAAACACATGAATTCCCTACACCTGATGTTCTTTAATCAAAATTGTTAAACGGTTTGTTACTCACATAATTTTTGTCGATATTTCAAAAGTTTGTTATTCCTACGTTTCGTTCATCTGAAAATGAAAAGAAGGTGCGTCCATATACAACGAACCTTGGGAATTACGAACTTCATTTTGTTTTCGGATTAGCGAATCTTCGGTATAACATTTTTTTTTTCATCTTCGGAATAACGAACCTTGTTTCATTTTTTGGATCACCAAATCTTTGCTTCAAAGAATTGTATGTGATTCTTACTATCTGAAGGGCGAGGAGGTTACTCACACAAATAAGAACACTTGAAAAGTCCGTATAATTATCACGTACTATTGTTTCAAACAAAAGTCATTAACGCTGGCCTGTAACTTTGTAATGGAACTCCTCATCAAACCGTTAACATCAAGTGTCGTGTGGAATGTTCTTGCTGAAAAGTCATTCGTTCGCAAGGGAGAAATGAAAGGATGAAATCTCAATTAAAAGCAAATTGATTACCCAATGTGCATAAAGACTTCGCCAGGTATAAAACCAAGGGAGGGGCCCATACGCGGGGCTGATTTGTTAGGGCGAGGGAAGGTGGGGGGGGGGGGCGAGGGTGGGGGGGGGGGTAGGAGGAGGAAGAGGAAGCAGCTTGGATGGGAAGTAAAGTTCTCTGACCTCTCCGGCGTATACACAGACCATTTGGCTGTCTTACTGGAGCACTTACAATAATGAATTTTGAATCTGCCATGCAGAGTTGCATATTATACTCGTTGGGCAAATCCCCGATGGATGAACCGCGAGGTGAACGGGGGGCAGAAAGGTCGCCTTTGATATGTCACGTGTTGCTTAAAGACAAATCACTGATATTTTTCCAAATTAACTTCCCTATAACTGTATGATACCGTCTTGAGTTATATAATCAATTTTCCGCATTTAGCGCCAAAAAGAAATTAATACCTACCTATTTTTTTTACCGCAGTCCTCGTCCTTAGATAGATAGGCAAACTTTTTTCATATATATTCCTATTAATTCAAGACTATACTGCACAGCGCGTGACTTTTTCCCTTGTATCACTACATCTCCTTTCTTTGTACTGTGATTATGAAAATCTTCGCAGTCTGATGAAGATCAATTTTGAGCGACCGTGTAGGTGACACCAAGTTCTTTTAAATTATTACAACTCTCCGGGACAGAAGAGATCACCTCTGTCATTAAAATCTATCCGGAGATGAGAGTTGAATCGTAGCTAAACACCGTCGAGTAACAAACAAGTTGTGAATAATAAAAAAGAGGGAGTTATCAATGTGCAACTGGGACGTCATATTTGCGTATTTCTACCTGCATTAAAATATATTACGAAGAGTTTGATCGCAAAAACGAGCTAAACGCTATCTTTAAGTATAAGTAAATCATCAGATCGAGCAAAACAAAACCTTTCCAGTCATGGTTCCCTCATTTGCTGCTTAACATGGACTATTCCTTAGACATTATTTACCATTTGCAGATGAAACAAAAACCCAGCTTTAGTGCTTCAAAATAGTTCTGAAATGTGAGCCCGGGATAGAAACAACAAATATGAAAATATTAATCAGTACAATCAATGTAAAGTATTGTTCAATATACAAAATGTAAACAGTAGTTATAATAAAAATTGTTTCTAGAATAAACCGTCTACAGTTATGGTTCATTGGTAATAGTTATATCTCCTTTTTCAAGGATTTATTGTATTTTTTTATGGTAGGATGTTTTGTAATATAACTGACGTATATATGCATCAAATCATATCATGATAACTCGAACATTTTTTCAAAGCACTGCTCCCAATGTTAAATAGTACCTTAAAGTCATGAATAAAAAACACAACATATTTATTTCCTTACCATTTCCTTTGTTCTTTAGCAGATGCAATTGCAAATATCTCAAACCAACAAGAGAGGAGTTAACTCGTTTTGGGGTCAACTGTTCATACAATGTCCACTTTCAGAGTGGGGGCGATGTGGCATAGTGGATAAGACTCCCGACTCACGATCAGAAGACCGGAGTTCAAATCCCGCCCAGTGCTTACGTCCTTGGACAAGATGTTTTTACTCACTATGTCCCTCTCGACCCAGGAGTATAAATGGGTACCTGGCAATGCTAGGGTAATAATAATAGCAGCCTCTGGTAGAGCAGTGACAACACTGAAGAGGCTACCCTGGGTAAATAAGACCTTATTAGTATTATTATTATTAATGTTATTATTATTATTATTATTATCATTATAATTATTATTATTATTATTATTATTATTATTATTATTATTATTATTATTATTATTATTATTTAATTATTATTATTATTATTATTATTATTATTATTTCATCTGTCTATGCTGTCTATATTTCATCGGATGTCTCACTCATTTGTAGGAAATATTCCACAGAACGTGTGTTCTTCTACTTTTTCATCTTCCTTTTTCTTCTTCGATTAATTCTGTCACAATGGCATGAAAAGAATTCAACGTTTCACTAAGATGTAAAAGAGAAGATGCAAAGAAAAAAAGAAAAAAAGGAGAAATCAAAACGTTTTTCCGAAGAGCAAGTTTACCGGAATTAAATGGGTGAAGAGGAAGGCCTTTTATAGCTGAAGTGGATTTAAAAAGTCCATTAGGGACAAGTGGCATAGACATAAAACCAAACCCTGAAGTTGTCTGTGGGAGGTGCAAAGACAGGTTGTTTGTACAGTAATGTTCATCTTTAGCACTTTAGCGATGATTAATAGGTATAAAAGAAAACTGACAGTAGGTTTGTGCAGTTAACTATATATTAAAAAAAAAAGTATGAGAATATTGGACACTGAAAAAAAAAACACAACACAATGAAGTTTTCCCCAAGAATCATCCGAAGAATTTCCTGCTCCAAAGTTAACTGAGAGTTGCTTTATTCTTGCAAACGTCAGTACTTCATAATAAATGAAGGAAAACTTCAGTGACGATGTTTTATTCATATGAATAATAAACATGTTAATACCTGCGTGTTACATTGACTTTGCGTACCGGCAGCACCTGAGTAACGAACATTTCCAGCGAGGGAAGGGAAAATAAATCAATATTATTGACTGCCTTGATTTAGAAAAGGTGAAAAGAATAATCATGCTGAAAATAATGTATATTTTATCCACAGGAAAAGATTCACGTGTCAGTCTAATGGAACGGTATATGATGACATAAGCTATCAACGAAAGGAGTCATTTTCTTTAAAGAGGAACAGGCCTTTAATAAATCCCACTTTATGTATTTCTACTTTGTCCTTTACCCCCTCCACCCAAGATCCTAGGATTGTGGCATGGGATTTACGATAAGAGGTTGGGAAATAGACTCCTATAGTTCTCGGATTTTGAGAAAGCTCTCTTTATGAAGTCAGCTGCAGTTGAAACTGCTCGGGAGAAGTCCATGCCACTTTCTGACAAATCCTACCCTGAATGGCATTACTTGACGTTCTTTACGTTAAGCGGCTATTTCCCGCTGTTCTTAGACATTCAACTTCCTCTGCTTCTTCTTTGTCTCTTTCTTCATCTTTTCTTTTCTTTTTTTTTTCTTTTCTTTTTTTAATACAGAAAATTGCAATATTTTCCCAAAAGGAATGAAACAACATTTACTTACTAGACATTTTTGTCGAACAATCTTCCAGTCTTAAGCAATGAAACAAAGTTTCCTCAGGCCTTCAAAATGTAAACCAACATTATTCTCATTTATAATGAAAGCTAATTTTCGGCTATTGTGATGATACTATGCAGATGTTTACTAGAGTTCACGCCTACATCGGCACCTCTCGCTTAATTCGGATCTAACGATGCTATTATATCTATTGAATTATTTCTGTGTCAATCCCTAACCCCTCATCCACACGGACCTGCGCCTCTCGTATTAAGAATGCAAATACAAATTATAGATTCCTAAGAGGTGTCACGCTTCAAGCTTGTTAACCCCTGCTACACCATCAAACATCTCGTATTAGAAAATACAAATTTTCGCTCTTCGACAATAAGCCTCTATCAAACTAACATCATCTGTGACACGAGTTCAAAATGAACCCTTAGTTTCATCATAATAATTTATATACATGTATCTACATTCTCTCTTAAAAAAAAAAAAATCTTGAAAAGTTGCAGAAACCAATAAATAAAACGATTTCAGATCAAATCAAACCAATAACAAAA
This sequence comes from Diadema setosum, assembly GCF_964275005.1. Lineage (NCBI taxonomy): Eukaryota > Metazoa > Echinodermata > Echinoidea > Diadematoida > Diadematidae > Diadema > Diadema setosum. The sequence continues at coordinate 28,195,116 of NC_092690.1, forward strand.
TTGAAACGAAGGATGCAACAATAATTGTCATTTGCCTGGTATTACGTAAATCCCTGCAGCCCTCAAAGCGTCTGCACATGAATGCAACTCGGATGAAGTTTTATCTATTGAGTCTTCTTTTCTTTGTCGGTCCAGATGAGTGTTTTGACAATTTCTTCTTGAAGTGCATTGCGAAAGTCAAAATTTACAAGTCAGCAAAAATATCTTGTATGTCGATTGTGTCGGTCAATTTCGTTCTCTCTCTCTCTCTCTCTCTCTCTCTCTCTCTCTCTTTCTCTCTCCCTCGGAATTCAGAAGGGTGCTGTTGGATTGTACGATGATTGCCGCCATTTTCATTACGAAATTGACGAAATAAATCTATTTTAAACACTGTCAATCAAAATAGGTCGCACTGTCTTTTTTTCCCCGCTCTTTTGTGATCTCATTTATAAAGGTTCAGTAGTTGGATAATACTCTGTTCGTATCGTGTGGTATGTGCGTGTTGGATTGACCCAATTATTCTGATCTTATGGAGGTTGAGATTTAATCTTTCACTTACATAGCAATCCGTCGACTACTAATTACCTTCACTTGCACCCAAGTTTCCGAGGCTACACTTAGCAAACAAACTTTGTCTTTGAAGGATCCGCATAGTTAGCAAAACTAGACCGGGATAATGGCGGAATCAAAGACGATTTCAAATTGACATTATTTCGACCATTTTCGACATACTCGGTTCTATTCGGACGTTCGGAACATGGCAGATTCGAGTGAGGTACATGCTAACAGCGCCCTCTTAAAATCTTGGTCCGTCTCCCTTCAATGCATCAATAGGGATTACCATGATCTATGATGCTTGTTGACCAAGACAGAGTTAATGGTTGAAGTGACTCCATTGCATGCATTCATGTTGGGACTTTATACCTGGGTTTCACCGAAACTTTTCGTTGCCATGTCCCTCCGTTTCTTGACATGTGGAACGCACTGCGTTTCCAATGCGTTTCTGCTGAATTTTATGACGCATTATTTTCTTTGTATGTTGTTTGTATTTCCTTTTGAACTTCAGTGTCTCCAAAAGAGAATAATAGTCCATCTAATGGGTGATATAGATGTTGTCGAAATTGAGTTTTCTTCGGGTAAACATTTTTTGTGTGTATAATTTTCAGTGTCTCTTCGATAATGTTTCTTTTCATTGACATTTGCATTGTTGGCAAGCCTTACAATATTCCCGTTGTGCATGGAAAACGCAGGGCTATAGTGATTTCACTTCGGATACACTTAAAAGAGATGGTACAGTATTGGTGGATATGAAAATTGGGTTTTTAACTTTTTTGCGAGATACCAAGAAAACACTTATGATATAGTACAGAACATACCATTTTAAGAGGAATTCAAAGTTTATTTGATGAAAATCAGATTTGGAATGACTGAAACATTCAAAAACATAGTAAAACAAAGTGATAGTAACAAAGTGTGGGTCCCACACTTTATTAGAATTGCTCTTTTCTGGATATCTCAGCAATAACCAATTTTCATCAAATAAACGTTGAATTCCTCATAGAATTACATGCTCTTTCATATTTCATAAGAGGTTTCTCATTATCTCACCGACAAATGTTAGAAACCTGAAATTAGGTCCCAACCAAAACTGTATCATTCCTTTAAAAGCATACATTACAAAATCGATTTTGTTTTCGATGTCTCTGATCTTAACGGAAAAGGTTCCATATTGGTGTCTCCAAAATGGTAAGAAAGATTTCAACGGAACTATTGCACGTTTTGGCCTGTGTAATACTTACGGAACTCGTGCCTGAAATTTACTAGAACGATCATTCCTTCATCCTATAATCGAAAAAATGCGTTCATCAACAAGTTAGTAACACTGACTGAACACGACCCCTAACCTTGTGTATACTCACTTATGAAACTCATGTGATAACCCATTATAGTATTGAGTAGAATGGAAACTCTAAAATAGCTTTCAGATAAGCAAGGGAAATAAATGCTAAGTGTGACGAATAGTGAGTACCTGTATAGCCATATTAACCGACCATCTGGCATATCACTGAATACGTATACGTGCACCAAGTAAAGATGCGTCTGCAGTATACGGAAGTAAACTCTACGCTTTCTTTACGTCTCGAACTAGTTTCAAGTAGATATAAACTGGATTAACAACACTACAGAAGCTAGTCCCATGTCACATCTGAAAAAAAAAGAAAAAAAAAAGAAAGATATGCGTCTCTTCCTATATGTAGAGTAACAGACAGGGATACGTACTACGTTCTACATGGTAACCCGTTCTCGTTCCTGACGAGAATACATTGTATGAAATCTGCAAGGCGAAAGAGAAATGCGATCTCCTTCCATGTAACCGAGGAAACAACTGCTGCCCGTTACCCTTCATCAATAGCTACTCAAAGTTTATTTTGTTGTTGTTGTTGTTGTTGTTGCTGATGCTGTTGTTTGTTTGTTGTTTATATAAAACGAATCGGTGCAACATGCCAACAAGGGAGTTCACGGTTATCGCATGTCTCATTTGACCCCTACTATATACCACGGACTTTTAAATAACATGGAAAGTTCTTGTAAATGAAGCACCCTTTGTTGAAGCACGCCATCTTTGTAATCAGTGTAAATGAAAGATATGCAGGAAGAATTGATGGATCACTTTCACTACCAAGCGCGAAACACTAAACCTAACATCCCAGCCGGGTCCTCGATTTTTGCCCGAGGATTCTTTTTTGTTTTCAAGTTCTTAGCAAATAAACGATACATTCTCATTTGACCTATATTTTACATTATGCGCAAGTCACAACCGTGAATTTCCTTTTTGCATGAGACGGACTCGGGAGTGCTGCATTCTTCAATCGCAGACGACGCGATGTGTATTAATGTCACGACCGCTCGGTTAATGGCACGACCGTCTGGTACCGAACGTGCCATGGCAGCAGTTGTAATCATGAACTGGCACAGCTACAGCGCCCTCACTGTCAACGGAAAAAGACAGCAACCCATATTGCCGTCTTTAAAAAAAAAAAAACAAAAAAAAAAAACAAAAAAAAAAAAAAAACGCTTGCCGGAGTGTCTCTGATTGCGTAAGTGTCAACGACAATATTGTATGAAATGTAGAGCTGATGTCTTACCAAGGAGGTACGAGAGAACCTCCTTGGTCTTACCACTGACCGCCTCCTTAAAATCGGAGACAACGTACACTTTGGTCTGCTGGTCACTCCTCGTCTGAAATGTTTCCGTATAAGGGATGAATTAACCCCTCCCCCCCCCCCCCCCCAATAACCAGATACACACACCCTGTACCTAGTCTATTTGCTTGGCAATGCAATGATCAGGAGGCGGTATTGCTAAATTCGCTGTCCAAAGTGAGTGATTGCGAAAACTAAACCCTCGTTGAATTACCGGTGTACCATGGTAACAGCTTTTATAGTATAAACCTAAGAAGTTGATACTTCTTTTTTTTTTTTTTCTTTTTTTTTTCTTTTTTTTTTTGGGGGGGGGGGAGACATTCTCTGTTCTCATCATCAATATTAATTTCAAAGGGCGACTCCACAGCTTGACTCTTTACAGGCCTACAATGTGGAATGTTTAAAAAAAATGTGGCATTTAATGTGAAATTATTATTACCATGAATTGATCACTCTTGAAATTTGAAATTTTCCGTGAAATAGTGTGACATTAAATACCCGACGTCGATGGGTACAAGTTATTGCCTCTTGGCATAATGTGTGATTAGTGTTATCTGTTGATGATGCTGTCTCATGAATAATGTTAAAAGAGAAGATGATAAGTTCTTTCTTTTTCGAAGAGTTTTGTTGATGTTGATAAAAAAAAAAAAAAAAACAGGTCCATTGTATGCGCAGGCGATGAGCATTATGCATGTTACATCGACTCCTGTGGGATGCATTATGCAGCGAAAAATGACTAACACTAGTGACTATTATTCATAAATCAGAGTGAGTAATGTATGACATGACATGACTGAGCTATTTCATACAACGTGCAGTCACCCCTCATACCTAATGGAAGAACCCGTCCGGTAATCTGCAGCGTTTCATTTTCTGGAATTGTGATCGCCTCTCTGACATAAAGATTAAATTCGCATAATCTTGCCATCTTTTGCCTTCGGTGCCTAAGTTAATCATAATGATAATGGCTTTTAGATAATCTTCCATTATCTTCTTCATTTTTCTACTCCGTTTGATTTTTTCTTCTTCCTCCTGTCCTCCGGATTTTCCCCCTCTTCCGTTTCCTTTCCTCGTTCTATTTGATGTTTTTCTTTTCTTCTTTATAAATCATCTTTTCCTCGATATGCCTCCTCCTTGTCCTCTGATTTCTCGTTTTTTTTTCCTTACAATTTTATCATCATTCCACCTCTCTTCTTCCTTTCCTTCTCATCCTTCTTCCTTGATTTCTTCATCTTCATCATCATCTTCTTCTTCATCTTCGTCTTCTCCTTCTTCTTCATCATCCTCCTCCTTCCTCCTTCTATTCTCCTTCGGCTTCTTCTTCTTCTCCTCCTCCTCCACCTCCTTCTCCTTCTCCTTCTCCTTCCTCCTCCTCCTCTTCTTCTTCTTATTCTCCTCCTCCTCCTCCTCCTGCTCCTCCTTCTTCCTCTTCCAAGTTTTCTTCTTCCTTTTTCCTTTCACATAAAGTGACGCTGTATTGTTTTGTTTCTTTCGCAGCGTGTCCATGATGATGCTGTATAGTCTGCTCCCATATTATTAAACCTATCCGCTTAATGGCGGGAGTGAGAACGTGATTAGCATCTCAAGAGCAAGAGAGCATATTGACATCAACGTCTGCATCTATCTTCCTATTTCCGACTGGATCGGATGCAGGCAATTGAGTTGGTTATTTCGCCCGTCCGTCGGGGCAGACATTATTCATTGATGTTACATTCGTTTGTGGACAGACCCGCTACCACTTGACATCACAACGGCGCCCAAACTAAATTGGAGTGAGATAGGGGGTTTTGTTTTGTTTGGCTTTTGTTTTGTTTTGTTGTTGTTGTTGTTGTTGTTGCTGTTTTTTTTTTTTTTTTTTTTTTTTGGGGGGGGGGGGGGATGGGATTTCTCCATCTCATCCTCTGATTTTCTTTTTTCTCCATCTTCTTTTGTTCCAGTTCTTGATTTCGTGTCCAGTATAGCTTTTAAATGAGTTTGTCTGTAAAGTGACATCCACTTAAGGCTTTAAAACAAATCAGCCGACTGTGTGTCGGCTGATTTATTCCTGGTTGCCATGACGTGGTTGTCATGACGACACAAGAGTTTTGCTTTGTTTTGTTTTGTTTTGTTTTTCCGACGGCCACATCATGAGAGAAATAATATTCTAAAGATCCTAAGACCAAGAGACGAAACCATACTGGTAATGCAAAGATTGCATTTCAGTGATCACGTTGGTCAGATTATAACTATCTTTATCTCCTCAAAGAATCCTAATGGCAGTTTCCCCACTCCCCTGAAATTCAAGTTATATCAGAATTGAATATTATGATAGCATAGACGTCTCACAGTTCGTTGAAATATGATAATGTTTGTTAGCTTATAGGCATTAGTACACTGTAAAGTTATTGAAGAATGACAGTACCCACAAAATACATGTTGATTGAGTGAATGCAGGAATACTAGTAGAATGTATCAGTGAAAGTTTGGCGAAAATCGGACAATCCGTTCAAAAGTTATGAAGTTTTAAAGATTTACTGCATGACGAGAATGCTTGATCAGAAGACTATACTACAGATCATGACATCATTTTTATGCACTACGATATCATAAAGAAATTATAAAGAAAATTCAATATATTTTCACTTCTCTAGCATTACGAAAGAGCACTAGACTTACCTCTTTCAGAAAGGGTGGGGTGATATCACCCTTTATATAAATATGTCAGTAACAAGGTCAGGGAATGTGTACTTTTCATATGAAATGACATTAAGTGGAATTTTCTTCACTCTTTTATTTATCTATTTTTTGTAATATCTTAGTGCATAATGTGATATTCTCATAATAATGGTGATTCTGGGGCCCGTTTCATAAAACTTGTCATCAGTGACAAGTTGTAATAGAGGTGACAAGCTACTGAAATCCTTGCATCTGATTTGCTGAGAGCAAATTTGTCATAGAAATGTGGCAGTTGTCACTGATAACAAGTTTTATGAAACGGGCCCCTGATGTCTTCCGATCCAGAGGTCTCGTCATCAACATTTCAAAAATGCATAACTTTTGAACGGATTGTCCGATTTTCCTCAAACTTTTGCTGATGTATTCTACTAAGACATTTACTAAATCCACATACATGCTTGGGTTTATTTTCCCTTTAATGGTGATGTCCATGATAACAATATTAGGGAGAGCCGAGTTGTTGATCACAACGTTATTTTAGCGTGGGCTGATATGTTGACGTTTCATGGGGTGAGAGGATAATCGATAGATAGACATATAGATGAATAGACAGATTGATAAATAGATAGAGATAGAGAGAGAAAAACAGAATGATAGACTGATAGACATCAGTAAGGTAGTTACACTAGATAGAGAAAGAGAGAGAGAGAGAGAGAGAGAGAGAGAGAGAGAGAGAGAGAGGCTAAAGACATAAAAGTAAACACAAACTCTAGGAGTAGATATAGGCCTATTCACAAATGCACATGCATTGTACATTAATGGCGCGTGGGCGTGTGGAGTGCTGAGTTTAACAGATTCTTATTGAACATAATTATGTACAGGCTGAATCATAATCAAAATTAACCATGGCTAATGATGGTGAACATACACATACACTTTGGCCTCTTGATACAATGTAGACTGATTTGCCCACAGAGCTCAACTCATGCCTGAACTTTTTTTTTTTCTTTACTTCATTCCAAAGT